>NC_072457.1:2544470-2619470 GCF_027596085.1 Anoplopoma fimbria
GGTAGAGGTTGGTATTGATTAGATTGAGAAGGGTCTAGCTGCGGAGCTCCAGGTTCAGGCCCACCTCTGAAACTGTGTCATTACATGCTTTGATATCATCAGAATACATATTCACACGACCAATGACACCGAGGTGAACGATACAACCTTAACGTTCCTATTAATCGTAATTTATCTTTCACTAACTTTCTGAGTTTCCTGAAGTTAGCTAGCTGTCCTAATGTCGTTAGCAAACTAATGTTAATGTTAGCTTTTTTGCATTTTTTCTTCTGTTGTTATGCCAACAGTAATGCTAGCAAACTCATCAGGTTAGTACAAGTTATCTAACTTTATAAGTTTTAGTTATATCAAAATATTAAGGTTGTATTGTTTACCTTGGTGGTGTTGGTGGAGGATGTATGGCACCAACTTGATCCAATCGATAAGTGCAATTAAAACAATGCGGTACGCAACATAATTGGTTGCATGTAATCGCAATATTTTTGGAAGAAGTGCAATAAACACATGTTTTCCACCTTAACAAACCTGATAACACTCTTGATTTTCCACGAATGGAGTTGGGTCCCAGTGCTAGAGGGGCCAGACCCTGGAGAATATATAAACTTCAAAAACTCCATTGCCTAATACTCTCTATCATCAGATTGTGGGCTACTGCATAATGTCCAGACATTGGAAAAAGCTTCTTTGGGAACACATGGACCTTTCTGGCATGGATTTGCCATCATCAAGAGTCCAAAACATGGAGCGTCCAAAATTTTGCCTTTTTCTTTCCAAAGAGTACATGGCACAAATCCAAATCCATATACATCTTTGTACGTAAATCATGGGATTGAGGAGAGAGATGAGGGGCTGGAGGAAGTAGAGGGACGTCCCAACAGACAAGTGAAAGTAAGGGGCAGCGAGGAGGATAAGGTGTGCATCACGAAACACATCTACCAACTCCTAGCCATCGACTCAAGAGGAGGTTGAAATATGAACAAAGGGAAAAATCTGGGAGTAAGAAGATGGTAAGAGAGAATAAGGGAAATGAGGACTTCCAGCAGGAAGATGAAGAAAGAGGAAGAAGAGAAGAGCTCAAAAGGACAAAGAGAATCTACGGTCTTATACCCTGGAACAGCAGCAACATCCAGCACTTCAGTTACTAAAAAAGTTTGATTGGAGGTTGTTAAGAACTGTTGGGTTCAACAAGGGCATCAAGCGGGCCGTAAAGGTGGAGCTCTTCAATTGCAGTTGCGTCAAATCAATTCATATCAGAGACAGGAAACTGGATTTAGGTCTGACAATTCCTCAAGATTTGATCTAGAAAGACTCCAATTAGAAACCCATTACGCCCAATGGATTCTGCTTGATCCTCTTTTAATCCGTGAAAATGCCCATTCATCCAGTTTAGATATGATGATAATCTGATATAAAATACATACCTGAAAAGGCAAAGAAATAAGGGTTTTGGGAGACTTTGGGAGACCGGGAGGAGGGTTTGGGCAACGGCTCTGGGGGATGGACCTTCAGTTTGCGGTTAGCGTTAGCAAGTCACATTCAGCCAGTGCAAAACCCCAATACCTGGGGGTCCGAACCGCCAAATGCTACAGCTAGTCGTTAACTGAAGGTTCGTCTTCCAGAGCTGCAACCGCTCTCCTCCCAGCGGAAGTGGTAATCGTGCCCTTTCAGTTTTTTTTTTACTGATGACCGTAAATGTGGATAGTATTGGCCCAGTAGAAGGGGTGAGAGCGACCATTGTGACTAGATTTGTTACACATTGCAAGTTTAAAACACTGGTTTTAATTTGTCTCTTTTACCCTCCGACTCTTGCAGAAGGGCTCAGAGATCTCTACAGGTTTAGATTTATTCAGCTAGGATCTAATGATGGGCATTGGGGTGGGTGGAACTGCCTATAATTAAGTTTATGAATTGAACTTACAAAGACATTTTACGCATTAAATACACACCGTACTATAGGAAATATAATACGGGCAGCTGTGTCAATAAATTCCTTAAAAATGTGAAGTAATTTGGAGAAAAAGAGGATTGTTTTTTGCACCTCTGGTTTCAGATTGTTCAATAATACTTTGATCAATATTTACCAATACATAAATGAAATCATGTCGGGTCTTTTGACTGTGTGATGCTTTGAAAGGTCATCAGCGTTGCAACAGCAGGATCCCTGAGGATCGTTTCCCACCAGCATCTTAAACACTTAACATCTTATTGATTATTGATTATTGATTGCACCCCAGCTACTGTTACTAGACTTGAACATAACTGGCGTGGTGGGAGACAAAGTGTCTGTGTGAGCAGGGAACTGCTTCGGCTTCGAATCGGTGCGTTACCATGGTGACGATGTGACTTGTTTTGCGCTCATCATACCTGCGGGTTGTGACGGTTGTCGTGGGGATCGTCGGGGTAAGGTCTGTCGGGGCTCCAATTACCCGTCTTCTGGAACATTTCCTGGGCTTTGGGCGTCACCCACGATTGGCTCTCAGTCATGCCACCCTCGGGAGGTCTGGCACACACACAAGTCAGGGTGATTACAAACCACGGAGATAAAGGAAATCCCCACTGACATAATATCATACAATATCATTGACCAATCAAGTATCTAATTAAATGAAACAAATCCAAGCACTGTTACTTGAGTATTGTTAAAATTATCCGCATATGAATACTGTTGCGACAAAAACATTCTCCTGTTGAAAAATATGAAGCGTATTTGTGAATCCAGTTGTGATGCCAGAGATGAAATTTCATTTTTCTAGTAAATGCCTACAGAATAATATCTTATTACGCAAATTACAACAAGTCCTCCAACCCATACATCCACATAGGTAGTTGGTAAATACCATCTATCGCTACCCACCCAAGCGTTTCCTAAATTAGTGCTCCTATTGGTGGCAGTTTAAAAACATGTGGTTAACATTGTAAAACGGTTGCAGTTTGGCTAGGTCAACTCAACAAAACTTCTTAAAAATCATGGATTAGGTTAAAATATCTATGTCTTTTTCATACGTAACTTAAGTTACATATGCAGCTTGACTTATGATTGCGTAGGTGACGCAAGTAGGGTACATAAGTTATGTTATACGTTAACTAAATAAGTTAAATTAGTCAATGTTGACTTTTGGTTTCCCAGGGGACACAAACAGCGGTCTCCTGGGTCAAAGTCCTGTGTTTGTTTGACCATCCAACCTCTTTTCCAACACGGACGTTGTTGCTCTTTATACCAGGTTACCTAACTTCCTCCTTTGCTACTCTCATAATTACTACCACCACCCACAGACCAGATGGCCTCACCATCCCTACTCACATGCTGTTGGGGTTGTCCGGCTGGGTGCTGGGGAGGCCGTTGAGGCCCTGACCCCCCTGGCCGTCCGTGCCCCCTCCCTCAGAGGGCGCCTCCATGCGCTGAAACATTAATGGCGTTCGGTTCTGTGTGAGATACACGACATGGCCTGCAGGCTGGCATCAGGCACACTCAGGGGGCAGACACAGGACACAAACACTGGATGCACTCGCAGCATGCACCCACACGAGGGCGCCATCGGCAAACACATGGCTGTGGGTATTCCAAGGTAAAGTTCCCTGCCAGACTACTGATCTGGGATCTGCTAACCACACTGAATAAGCGATTTTAAAGGGACACAACTAACTTTAAGATTATTTGACTGTTTTTCATTTATATGAGTTTGGTTAGATGTTCAGGGACGGGAGCTGATCTCAGATCTGTGTCAGAGGGGAACTTCTACCTTAGGCATTTGAGGCAAGATTGCTCTTAAATCACAGGTCCGGGACCAGATTACAAAACTCGTGAAACACATCATCAAAAGAGACATTTTACTCAAAAGTAATAGTTTGACAATCAGTGTGATCCTTCAGCTGTCAAGATATTTTGAGTAATATGCCATTTTGTGGGAAGAGGACATCTGAACCTGAACTAGTTGTATTTAAAAAAACAACTTCTGCTTCCATCAGGTCAGAGGTCAGGCAGCTTTCCTCCCAGGGGATCCTGGGTAATGAAGTCCTCTCAGGAGTGTCTTAAAGGCGACGGTTCATGACTGCTACAGCCTTTGCCATGTCCCTTCACAGCCTGGAAGCTAAAGGCTGAATGCTAAATGAGTGCGGATGGATCGAGGCCGGTTCAGAATCAGACACATGTCCAAACCTCCTCTGACACATCAGGCTGATCTGCTGGACAGGAAGCTTGTCTGGCTACAAAGTACATCACAACACTATATTTAAAGATACTTATAGTTTTACAACTCAAAGAGATGTTTAGAAACAACTGTTTTTATGGCTAGTAAAGGAGGTAATAGAGGCTTTGCAGTTGCTTCCTGAACCGAAATCTAACAAATGTATCAAATCTGGTGTCACGGAGGTGCATATATCTGCAAATTTCCCCACTGCGGGACTAATAAAGGATTATCTTATCTTATCTTAAAAGACTGTTTCTAAGTGGGCCAAAGGTTCTAAGCAAGGTGTCAGATGTGGAAGATTTATTTCCGTTTGTGGATTCTTGTGACATCAATCTTTTGTTGTTAGCTGATCCGTGATCCAACTTCCTGTCGGGAAGCCTTTCTGGAACTGACCATGGACTGTATAGAAGAAGTGGACGTAGTCATCGTGACGTAATTGATTTGTTGACTGCCGTTTTGAAGGCTTGAGTCTGGCAATTTCACTGTCGCCATCTTGGCTTTTTTTTGCATCCAATAAACAGAAGTTACCATATTTGGAATGCGGAGGAGTAAGGTAGTGACGCCGTATGCGGCTCTGGTAGAGGCAGTGACCTGTCAATAACAGTAGCCCCGCCCTAAAGCATCCCCTGCTTTATGGTCTGTTTGACTCTAAATGGAGCATCATTTACTAAATGAACATCATGCTGTATTGAAGAAGACTTGAAACTAGAGATTGAGACCATAAACTCATGTTTACAATGTTTACTGAGGGAATAAATCAAGAGAGAAGTAGAGTCATTTTCTCATAGACTTCTATACAACCAGAGGAGTCGCCCCCTGATGGACAGTAGAGAGAATGCAAGTTCAAGACACTTCCACGGCTTCACTCGGTAGAACCGGAGGTCGCCACCTGGAACTGACACGTATAGCGTTAAATCTGAAAGCCCTCTATTTCCTCCTCCTTTACATAAATGATCTGAGAAGCAGCTTTAATAAAATGCTGCATTTTTTTTGTGTCTAATCCTGTCCAGCGGTAATTTCCTGTGATACAGAGGTAAATGGCTCATGTTCGTCTCTTGACAGTCTGGTTTGGCACTGGCTTGAGAAAATTGACGGTGCATAATATTTAGATGGATTATGATATAAGACATGAACACCAAACACCTAACGCAGACACCGGCTTCGATGGAGTATGTTTCAGCAGCGGCCTATGTGTCAATGAATGGTCCCAAACTGATTACATACTGGAACCTCCACCCAACAAGCACCACCACGGCAGACAGACAGGCAAACAGACAGATTCACGAACACACAGTGTGGAGAGAATGGGTCTTGGTTAGAGCAACTTGGTGACAATCGGCGTGGATTGACCAAATAGGGAGAGCTTGATAAGTCAAGGTCCCATCTCTTCCTGGAAAGATAAAGGGAGAGCATCAGAGGGACAGAGACGACATGGAAGACAGGAATGGGGGGACAACAGACTCCATAAACAGGGTGAAGAAACAGAACGACAGACAAAATATCTGAGACACATAAACAGCTAAACAAACACCGAAAAGGACGGTTGAGGCGCGACTGGGCACGGAGAACAACAGGAGGAGGACGAGGAGGAGGAGAAAGAGAGAGACGAGAACGACAAATGAGGAGTTCAAGAAAAAATCCACCTGCTGGTTCCTTTACATTATGGCATGAGACCAGATTTCTGTCTAAAAGTTGCTCATGTCCCTACTTTTTGTTTTCAGTTTGGGAGGTGCCATTATCACTCCTTGGCCAAAAGTAACTCGATTAAAAAACAGGCCACTGGTCTGGTTTTGGCTGACGTTCTTTCAAAACAACTTTCCAGAAGTTCTCCTGACCGCACCTTTTCTGAAGCCTATTTAACTAAAATATCTCCATAAATATACTTTGGCAAGGACAACATTTCTGTTGCATTCCTTTCAGTGTTTGCTGCCAAAAAGTTGTTTTTCTCCCATGATTACACAAAGCTGCTACAGAAGGTGCAACAGAGGCATACCCGCCCAATGTTTACCGTTATTGGAATAATGATAACTTTACAGAAACAATAACTACTACTATACATTAATATTTTGCATGTTCTATTAACATATATATGTACATTAGTTACCATTAACTATTGTTTCATCCCTACTTTCCCCCACTGTCAATCCAAAATGTCATCACTTCACCAATTAATCCTATTAGTTTTTTTCTGTCTGTAAATATAATATTTCAGTTATTGTTGTTTTTCTACTGTTTTATTTATTTATTTATTTTTATTGCTTATTTATACTTGTTTTTTTTTATTTTCATTTTTTATTTTTTTATCTTGTCTTCTTCTACTATGTCTCTTGTGTGCACTTTACTCTATGCTGCTGTAAGCCTGCAAATTTCCCTGCTGCGGGACTAATAAAGGATTATCTTATCTTATCTTATCTTATCTTATCCTATTAGACATTTGTGTGAAATTGTCATAATAAGCATATGCATTCTTAAATTATGGATGAAAATGTATTTTGTGAGATATTCCTTTGACGTTTGACCACCAAAAACCAGTCAGACCATTCTTGAGTCCAGGTGGATGTTTGTGCCATATGGAGGTGAAAGTGTCTGCTCCGTACAGAGCAAACGATTATCACTGGACAAGACAATGGCGAATGATTTGGTTTCAACGCAAAGAGGAAAAGCGAAATATTGGCAATATTTCCGTGTTCGCTGCAAAAAGTTTATTAACCTGTGGGAAAATTTGCTGAGCCATACAAAAAAAAGAAACCATGTTATGACTCTTTTGGGGTGGATTCTTCCTTTGAAATGGCACGGCATTATGAAAACAAAGACCACCATGAGAGAGGAGAGAGGAAGAATGAAGCGGGATACTGTAGAGATGGCGGGACAAACTGCCAGACACACAGACTGGTTAAAGCCCTTGTGTACTGCTGATGTTGAGAGAGCCTGTGTGGACCTGTCCATTCAGTCCAATGGGATGCTGCATTCAAGGACATACCAACACATACTGTATTTTCACTGTATAAAATATCTAACATACTCTCCATCCACCAATGCACTCCTTGGTTCATCCAAATAGAAATCCCATCTATATGATTTAAAGCAGAGGAGGATCGCTTGTTTCATGAGCAAAATTTTGACTTTGTTTGTAACACGTCAAATTTTGGATGAAGCGCTGATGACTCGCTGGAGCGAACAGGAGGTATTACATGGTTAGAGAGATGTTTCCCCACACGGCCGCAGTGTGGATCCAAAAAATACAGAGACAGCGGGAGCGAGTGCATCTCAAAAGGCATTCACCGACAAGAGGGGGAAGAGCACTGACAGGGAACGAAAAGGTAAGGCCATGTGGTATCATCATCATCATCAATGCTCAGAACATTACCAACAACAAAAAAACATATTGTATGTAAACTGGTAGACCTTTGCAACACCTTAATCCTCCTCGCCATGTGCAAACAGCCCATGGTGAAAAGAAAACCAAAAAACTGCAGAAAAGGTCACCAACCAGCTCAAAAAAGTCAAACAGCCTCCGTTTGCAATGCGTGATCAAAGGAAAAAGGCTGGACAAGAGAACGACAAGGTGCTAGGGAAAAAGATTGTTTTAAGTAGCATGCGAATAAAGTTTACAGCACAGGCTGAGAGGGAGGTAGGGTTTGAGTAAACAGGTGATGAGAAGAAAACCTGAGGAAGTGAGGGTTTGTTTGGAAGTGTATCTGGGAGCTTATGTTGGATTTAAATGTATAAGATATGGTTCTTATGCTTTTCAATCCGTATTTGGCAGAAGAAAGGACAAATTCAATCCAAGAGATAGTGGAAGTGGTATCAAATGAAAAGAGTGCCAGGAGGAGGCGAAAGAGAAAAAATAGGAAAAAAGGTGTCGTTTTGCGTTCTGGGAATTTCTCTGGGATGGAGTCTACCTGTTCCTCTCGCAGGGCCTGCAGCTTTTTCGTCTTGCTCTGCCGGTAGTATTCCATGATCATCATGGCAGCGTAGATTTTGCCCACCGTCAAGTCTGTGGCTGCTGAGAAAATGACAAGTTACCCTGGAAGATTAGACCCGAGTGAGATGGGACCCTGAGCCGTGGGGGGGAATGGGAGTGGGGCACGAGACACATCACGACATGCAGCATACACCAGCAGCTGGGACAATTCGGTTTCATGTCAATCCCGAGAACATTTAAACTAAATGTTTGGTTCTGGAATTTGTTAAGTTCCATCATAAACTGACGGTAGGTCAATTCAAAGAATATTTGGTCAGTGGTAACCAATAATTGTTAGCAAAAAAAACACTGTGTTGGAGGAGCAGAAAAACTAAATAATGTCATTTCCTCTTCCCCACTCACAGAGAGGGACAAACATGGGCTTTTAAATATGCATTTTAATATGCATGCAAACATACTTAACTTTCATGCATGCGTGCACCCTTTGGGTTCACAAAACCTCATTCGCATTGGCTAATAAATCTTTCCAAAACAGGGCTTCATATCATTTAATGCAATGATGCTCATACAAATCTAAAAAGATAATGCAGCAAACAAGTTTTCAGTCCATTTTTATAAACATATGATAGTATGTACACCTACATGCATAAAAAGGCAAGACAGAAGAAAAGGTCTGTTTCTTTGCTGATGATGTGTTTCTGAGCACTGTAAGTGCAGAAGGCAGATTGACAGTTTACCCTAAAGAAAATATGCCAAATTGGCAAATTTTGGGGCTGATATGGGGCATTTGAAATAAAGGGACAAAATACTCATCCTAACCAAAAATGAAACGGTCTTTTGTTCTCTTGAAGCAACATTGGTAACCACTGTCTAAACATTCCCTGTGAAGCTTTAACTGAAACAGAACTGAACTCACTCTGTGGTGTACAACCAACAAATACAAGATTACAACACGGTACAATTATTAACACAACAAAGCCAATAGTCTTTTCACAGGCAGATGCGTGACCTAAACCATACCAATTAGCATTCTCATCTCACTATCACCTAACCGTATCCAACCTTGAGTATGTTTAATCGTACATTAAGGCTGAGGACCCGGTAGCCACCTCACTAGGGAAACATTTGGACACCTCAGTCAAATGACCCCTGTAAAACAGGAGCTCAATTTTTTCTAAAAACTCTGGATATGTATCCCCAGAGTTTGGATGGAACAGAGAGACATTTAAAATCAGAAAAATATTGAGCTTTGTTTTGGTTGTCAAAATAACCGACCTGTGTAGGTAACTGAATGAGTGGTGCCCTTTTCCAAGTGGCATGGCTACAAGTCTTTCAGCATTAAAACGTATAAAAAACGTGTGATAAGATATGACCACACATATGTCATACCTATGTGTGTAATATACATTATTAAGTGCCATGCATTTAGCCAAACAACTTGGCTCTTTTGCTAAACATGCATCATTTTACAGGCATGTGCAGAAATCCTTTGAGGAATCATATTCTAAACAGATTTACCTGAAAATGGTCATTCATCACAATCCTTTTTGAATAAACCTTTTAGCCTAGATCTATTTTACTAGTTTATTGGTTGCTTAATTCTTCCTGTAGTGAAAAGACTTCTATAGAGGATCTTCTATAGTAGGCACCCCCTGATACCAGGACCTTCTGAATGGGTGGAAAGATCAGTGAAGATGTAGGCGCTACTGTGTTCACTCTGATGTGACCTATGTGTCTGTGTATTCCTATGTGACTGTTTGTCGTCTGTTTGCGTCTATTTGAAAGCATAAGTCTGAAGCCGACATCACAGTTAGCGAGCCGTTGACTTGGACTGGCCCATCAAAACTTTTTTACCTACATGCGTTGGGACATAAGGGGGAACTACATGGGAATTGACACCGTTTAGGACGCGACTCCATTGGACAGAGCCAGGAGGCAGCCAGAGATTCTGGAGGAGTAAAACCTGCGATCGCGATTCCACATTCTGGAGACATTTACCGGCCGAAGGAGAGCTCTGAGATTATTCTCATCTTTTTAAACATTAAACATCAGCAACAGCGAGTGAACCGTCTTTGGGTGTCGGTAAGCATGCTAGCAGAGCAGCTGTAGCAACAATAGTTCATTGCATGTGTTTCTGCTAGATAGTGTTAACAAGCTCAAAACTTCTGCAAGTCCCCGTCCCAAATATGAAGAGCTGCCGTAAAGACTTTTGATTGGTTGTGCTGTATAGGTTTTATTAAAACTATAATTGTTTACACCCATTTGTTTAGCAACAAAACAAGGGGTTTCAGTCTCTAGTTAAGAGTTTAGAGACTGACTTGTGAGTCAACCTGTGCCACAACAGTGGCATACGGCCTATACAGGCCTCCCAACAAACACAAGTTGCCGTTCAAGGACGGTAAGCCAGTTGGGGGTTGTGTCTATTTCGCTATACCAAAGTCTCTGACTGTCTGGTTGGGGCAGCTTAGTCCTCACTGGGTGAGGGAACGCACAAGTTACTATGGTAGAACGCGACGGGAGAAACGGGATTTAGGCATTCCGAAGGTTGGGAGAACAACAATAGTCGCCCCGAACGCTGCAATGTTCATGACAGAACAAAAATAATAGCAGCCATGGTAGGGGGGGCTGAAGAAATTCTATTTTGCCATGAGGCCATAATGAGAAAGGCCTTCCCTCTACCAATGGTTCATCAACCTGGCAACAATAGTGTACTTCAGAGGTATGGCTTGATGGTGACACTAAAGATAGGGGGTCACCAAAACCACTTGGGTTTATCCTCTGGAGACAATTAATATTGCCTTGATCAAATGCTGTCCAATGGGGGAAAGTGACCTAATAGCGATGCTATACGAGTCACCAAAGTCCATTATAAATCTCTTGCGAGCAATGAATCTTGATACCCAATGTCAAGGACATCAGGCCAGAGATATTTCGTCCGAAATCTACATTGGTGTTTACAGGTATTTATATGTGTGTTCAGTATGTGTGTTTATGCTGTAGTGGCCTGATCAGGAGATGCGAAGCAGTGAATGACACTGGCTGGTAGAAGCTGTCCTCTTGGTGAATTGGTGATCGGAGACACACATACACACATCACTATGTGCCATTTGTCTGCAACTTACCCTTGTGCGGCGTAACCAGCAAGTCCAGTGTCTTCTGCGATAAGTTCGGCCAAATAGCCATCATCTCCTTTCTCAGCTCTGCATCCATCTGGTGCTTGTCTGCACCGCCTGGGTGGCCCGGCAAAACCATGGTGCCCACACACACACACACACACACACACACACACACACACAAACACACATCGTTTGTCCACACATGCATACAACCATCCATACATCCAGACATATGCAAACACCCCCCACAAATAAACACAGGGCAAAGAAGGTACAGACCAAAAAGAAGGCATGATGGCACGGAATCCCAAAATAAATATATATTTATCCATTCATGCGTGCACACATTCACCCAAAACAAAAAGGTTATTTGTTAGAGCCAGAATTGGGAGACTTTTGTTATATTTGATACAATAATGTAGATCATTCTTGTTGTGGAGAGAAAGACAGAAATTGAGAGGTGATAAAGTCATACCCATGAATTACCCAAGAATACCCAAGTGTCAGAAAGCAACAGGTAGTGTAAAGGGATGATAGTACTTAAAGGCCGTACCCTTGGCAATCTTTATATCCAGGGCTGTCCTGATAAGGGCCATGAGGGTGGAGTTAAAATGCACCGTGTTGTCGTCGGCAACCGGCAGATCCATGCGCAGCAGCCTCTGTGGAGAGCCAGTCGGGATGAGAGGATGAGAAAGGGACGTGTCCTTGCTATAGTGTGTTGTGCCTGAACCTCCAGGAAGGGGGAAGGGGTGAGGGGTTTGGGGGCGAGGGTTGAGAGAGCTCCATAGACAACAGCCAATTAGGGGTGGACTAGTTTTAATTTAATGTTCACTTTAAAAGATTAGAGTCAACGAAAGGATGACTAGATGTCCCTTTGATTCTCTAAGATAAAGATCTGATCAATCCATCATTAGTCAAAGGACAGTACATTTAAACTCGAGGTACTTGAGTCTAAAAGTCCTCTGATAAATGTGTGCCACCATTAGTGACTTTGAGCATTCATGTGCGAAGTCTGCTGCACAGTTTTGGTAAATTCATTGGTGCACGCATTTGCTTTAGGAAAGAAACTTGCGTCTCCTGTGTTTCCAGTGATACTCTACGAAAACAGCACAGCTATCCAACGAAGGCCACCTGCTGCTAAGCAACTGTGAGAGCCGAGAACCACAAGGAAGAACAATCGGAGCCAGAGCGGCCTCCGACCCAACCTGTGCCCATGTTCCCTAAATGTGTGAATGCATTGGCGCATTTACACATCTCTGTTGTTACACACATGTAGATATAAATATTAAACAGTACACATACACCAAACCCCCCACCCGCCCACCCTCCAACCCTTACCACAACATCCCTCCCTGCCCACTTACACACAACTATTTTCACAGACTGCAATTAAGGGCGCTTAATTGCAGTCCTTTGAAGACAAAATAGGTCGACTGGAGAACAATAACAGTATCACTGGTGTAATTCTGCTATTTTTCAGGAGACTGCTGTAGTTTTGTTTAACTGAGGCATCTGCTATAGAGCTCCCCCTACCTGTAAGGAGGTTCCCTGTCTTTTACAAGTCTATACAATACCAGGTAAAACCAATGGAGAGACCTGCGGATAGAACAAAACAAGCTGGGACAGCTTGCCGTTCCTATCCCCACCAGTTGGCGTCCATTGGATTTACCTACGAACATGAGCGTTGGGCACTCACGATTGGCAAGCACGGCAGTACGATGGCGATGGTGGGGTCGTGTGCATGCTCGTGTGTGTTCCTGAGTGTGTGAGAGTGTCAGGCATGCCCAAAGCCAAGTGTTGCGGCAGGCTGGTGGGCATCGGCCAACATCCACAGCGCTCGGCATGCAGCAGGCAGGCTCAATGTCGCCCATAGCCAAGCAACAGAGAGTGCGACGATCGCATGCAACACAACATCCTCCTGGAAAAAAACCCACAAACCCCGGACACACAAAGCATGCACCATGCCTTTACTTCACTCCCATTATCTAAGCCCAAACTCTCCCCACCTACCCAGCCCACTACCCCCCACCCACGACTTTCCCCAAAACCCACTTTCACAGTACAAATAGCCGTGCATCCGCACAAAGAGAGTATCCTCAATCCAACTTGGATTGATCCTACTGATTTACGTATTCAGTTCTAAGGATTTTGCTCCCTTAATCAAAGTCAAATTGAATAGCGATGGTAGTATTTCATATCAAGTCAAGATCTCTCTCAATGCCAAACGGGTGCAGTGTCATAAGGGGGGTTTCAAAGTTAGAGGATTAGAGTTGTGGCATTCCCTGAAAGAAGAAAAAAAAATCATAGAGAAGATCAAAAAGAGATGATTGACGTTCTTTCTGTGTTTTTGTTTTGGACCAACCAGACTTTCTAGTAGTAGTACTGTAAGGGTAAGGGGACGGGGGTCTATCAGAGGGGACACATGGTAGGGAAAGCAGTTAGTTGAGTTAAACTATAGGCGGCTCTAAGCTTGGTCATGAGATGTAGTTACAGATAAAAAGGGAAGGGCGAGGATGAGGAGGGAGAGGAGGATCGTGAAAACACTGAAAGTGTAAAAGAGCAACCAAGAGAACGTGTGTTTATTGGAGATAACAGAGAGGAGTGTGTGTGTGTGTGTGTGTGTGTGTGTGTGTGTGTGTGTGTGTGTGTGTGCAGATAGAGAGAAAAGAGAGGTAAGAGACTGAGAATTACAAGAACAAGACAATAGATAAGGACGAGGACTAGAAACAACACTGACATAAGTTTACTAAAAAGAGGTCAGTAGCGATACACAGATATCGTGTACTACTGGAAAACTCCTTCTTTTCCAGTAAAGGGAAGGCCTTGTGTCCACTAAAGAGAGAATCAAGAACTTTGCCTATAAGCATTAAGAGTGATCAGTGTCAGAAAGGTTCTGATGTCTGACCTCCCCCTCTCTGTTCTAACAGGAAACCATAAGGACTGTCTGATGTCAAAGCTGTCCTTTAATGGACTTTTGTATCAATGAATACTGGAAGGCTTTGATGGCTGAAGTATGTGATGGGGACCACTGCCGATACAGGTTGACATTTTGGAGAGAAAGAAGAAGAAAAGAACAGAAAGGAGAGGTGAGGTAGAGACAGAGCTGGCCTGGGCGGACGGAGGGACGATGTGAGGAAATGATGATGGATGCTGATTGCTGACGGACAAGTGGACGTGAAGGCAGAGGGACAGAAGATTGGGCAGAGAGAGAAAGAGGAAACTGACAGGTAGAAAAAAAGGAGAGAGCAACACAAATGAGTAAAAGATGAAGAGGAGGAGGAAAAGACGGAAAAGACGAACCGACACCCAGATTCAATAGAAGTTTAGCACAACGGAGAGTTTGCATTATTTGATCAAAGCCATCCTGCTTACAGAATAGTTCAGTGTAGTTAATATTACTATATATGTAGCAAGTTAGGAAAGTAAAGAGAGAGTTTCAATCTAAGAAGGACTGTGTGGTCCAAAATTTGTCCAAAGCAACAAGAGTCTAAAACTGTCAAGGACTGAAAGCGTTGAATGTCTGGTAACAATTCCTGATTCAAATATAGTAATACAGCCAACTTAATTGTATGTACACAATGCTTATTTTATCTAAAAGGAAGGCATAGAATTAAGTATTATTTTTGAATCAATATTGGAATAAAAAAAGGAGAATTGAATTACCAATTTCCAATAATAAAAGCTTGGGGGTGCACAGACGTTCAGCTTAGGTAGATTAGCTTTACAGCTGGTGCATACATTTCACAGTGTTTATTGGTGAAGGATGGAAGATATTTGTTTTTTGCGTTGCTACTTTTCACCACGAGTATGATCTGAAAAATGACAGGAGCTCAGCATTATCTTTTTGGCATATCTGGATGTCAATACGAGAGAGAACGAAATAGAAGAGAGACAGAGTAGAGCTCTATGGTTGAGAGGAACAACAAAGACAACGAGGCAGCGGATGCTGAAATGCTCGACCCGAATCTTTCCCCTGGTGGTCTGAGACACAAAGAGGAGCCAAACGACGCTGACGTTTCCTTGGGTGTAAAAAAAAAGCATCTTGAAAAAAAGCCGAAAAACTAGAAGGGCCAGAACTTTTCCTACCCACTTTATTATGCATTATTAATATTTGCATTTGCACAGTATTGTGGTTTATGAGTGCACTATAGTGCCATCCACAGGAATAAGAGACGCAGAGAACTGAAGACAGACACCCTTGCCGGTCCTTCTGTACCCGCATCGTCAGCAAAGAGTTGCACTTTAGATGTTGTTTGTTTGAGGGCCTCAACACTAGAGATTTTACACATGAATAATGTTTCCTTTTGTGAAACAAGAAAATATGCACATTATTCCATATACTGTATATATGCTCAGAATGTCATTCCTTAAATTAATCAAAGCTATAACAAATAATTGGGATTTTGCGGTTAGAGAATATAATTTATTAATACATTTTGTATTTTCTTTTTGCTCAACAATGGTGTTGAAGCAGGCGTATTGTACAAGCTTATTTCATATGTATTTACACACATTGCAAAATGCGGTTTGGTAAGATATGAAGGCATCAATTCAAACACTATCAAAGGTAGTTTTTTCGTTTTTTACATTTGTTATGGGAATTCTTTGTCAGATCTGTTCTCTATCTCTGTTTTTTCCGACTGGATTTCGGTGCGTGCGTCCGTGCAGGTTGCAGAAGGACTGGCAAAGCCTTCTCCATTCCCTTACTCCTGCGGCCTGACGGGAGGGAATAAAAGAAAAAGAGGATCGACTACCACTCCACTATCACTTCACTTCACTGCACGACAAAAGCCCATCACTCCATCCCCGCGGTCGGAGAGAGAGAGAGAGGAGAGGACAGCGCTCACCACCACCACAACCACCACTAACAGACAATGAGGAGAACACCGCTGGGAGGAGGGAGGGGAGGTGGAAGAGAGGGGGAGGGGGGGGGAGGAGAGGAGAGGAGAGGAGGGTTTCAGCAGATGAGAGAGGAGAGGTTCTCCTCATCGGCGATGTGGGGAGGGATAAGGACGAGGATGGGAGGGGAAGAGGAGGGGAGAGTGAAGGGAGGGAGGTGGGGTGGTGGTCGTAGGGGGCGGAGAGGTAAGGTGGGGGCGAGTCTACCTTATAGGCGACCCGGGCGGGACACCTCTTCCCGAGGCCTAGCGGCGGACACATGTGTCTTAGCATCTGATACATGTCTGTGTAACTGATCCGGCCGCTGTCGTGGCCACGAACACACACACACACACACACACACACACACACACACACACACACACACACACACACACACACACAGCCACACGGCAACACACAGCCGCACACACACACACACACACACACACACACACACACGACAGACAGGACAAACAGAGACGGACGACGTGAAAACGGAAGAAAGAAAAATGACGAGGGGTAGGGGAGAGGGAGGACGATGTTGGGGGGAGGGTTTTGGGGAGGACGAGGACGCACAGAGGAGTGTTTGGAGGAGGAGACAGGAGGAGATAAATAAAAGGGAAAAGAAACCGACAAAGGAAAGGAAGAGGGAAGGGGAAACAAATACACAGAGGTTATTGTTTTGATCGCTGTGGACATGTGGTTGCTGTGGCGAGAGAAAGAGAGAGAAAGCAAGGGAAAGAGAGAGAACGGGGGAGTGTGTTACGTGGCTTCTAGTCTGGTTTACCATAAAGAACGGGAGAGGAGAGGGAGGGAGGGAGGGAGGGAGAAAGGGAGATTTGGAGGAGGTGTTATTTAGTTTAGTTAGTTAGTTGTTGAGATAAACCGTTCTATGCGAGGTGAAAAGGGGATTTGGGATTTGTAGTTTTTTTTTTTGTTCTTTGCCCTCTTTCGCCGCTCGGATAGAACTGGCAGCGGGGCTTCTAGCAGGCAAAGAAAAGCACCGCTGCAGAGATCGGAGTGAGTCACAACGACGAGTCAATGCAGTCTGTTACCGAGGCTGCGTGTCCACCGGGGGAAACCTCGGCTCACAGCTGTGACTCCAGATGTTCGAGGGAAACCCAAACTGGGCTAACAGCTACAGGCCTCGGCTAATAGAAGGTCAGTTCACCGTCATCGGCGGAAAGTTTCGTCGCTTACCTCTTGTGGCATCAAACAGCCATGTCTCTTAAAGAAAAAGGATGTTTGGATACAAAGAAACTGCATCGTCGGTTACTTTTTTCCGATCGAAGCATATTTTATCTCAGACTGCGTTTGCTTCTGTCTGTGGAAGTCCTCGTATGGAGGCAGTCTGGTTTGCTGTTCATGTCCCGTTGGAACCAAATACTTGTGTTGCTTGAACATAACCAAGTACTTTTGTAACGGTTTTGTTTTGTTTCAATTTTAAGCCATTTTCCTTTCATTTTAAGCCAAACCATGATGTTTTTCTCCTGAACTTAACCAAGTAGTTGTGTTGCTTACACCTAATGAAGATCTTTTTTTTTTTTGCATTTTATTTGTATTGTTTCAATTTTAACCCATTTTAATGTCATTTTAAACCAAACCATTATGTTTTTCACTGAACCTAGCCAAGTCATTTTAATGTGTTTTTGAACAGTAAGTCAATGTCAATGACCTATATTATTTCTATGAATTTGTTTTACTGTCGTATGATTGTGACTGCAATGATGCTTCGTTCCTTAATTTTTTCCCCCTGTGGAAATGTACAACAGCACAGCATCTGAGCTCAGTTGAACCATGTATACTATTTGCTCAAGCCACATAATCAATAAGTAAATATACTAAAAACCTCATCATATACCATGGAAACGTTGCGCATGGCTGGATATCACCAGAGGTAAGTTGTAAAATATGTTTCGACAATTTGGGTGAGCTGACCTGAAGGCTGCAGCACATTAAAAAGATCTTGACCGTAAGCAAACACAGTTTGCAGGACTGACTTTTCCTCCCACGAGCATCTGTCGACGCAGCGAGTTACTAAGAGGTTCCTGGTGGACACAAGACCTTTTCATGTCCAGAGTCCCTGCCCCGAACCACACACACACCCTGCCCCTTTCCTTCTTTCCCCAAACACCAGAGCCACAAACAGAGCAGGTTTGGCCACGTCGTTAAAGTATTTCATCAGGCAGCAGTGAATATGAACTGTTACCATGTGAGGCCCGTTACATTCTCCACCCAAGGTGTGCCAACACAAGCATTTGGGATACACAAGCTCCGTGCTTACATGTCAAAAATAATAATTTAATGAGGTAATGTTAATGTGATCTGGGACTGGAGTATTCTGGATTTTGTATGTCTTATTATATAATATTTCTTTTTCTTTTTTTATATTTTGTATCCTTTTTTGTTTTTTTTGTTGAATGTTTTGTCCAATTGTGTTTGTATTGTGTCATTCTCATTGAGGAACCTCTTTGAAAACGAGATGGTACATCTCAAGGGGTTATTTTAAATAAAGAATTTCCATGTATTAACCATGAAAGAGTGGAAAACGCATCGTTTCATTACACCCAAAAGAGAAACAAAGCTGCAATAGATCAAGGTCGAGAATGCAAGATGGCGTTGTTATTATAGAAAAGCACTTCTTTATTGGTAGTTGCTTGTATAAGTAGCAACTTCTGGACTTTTATTTGTGCAATCAGCACAATCATCAGGCATTTCACTCTGCATGGTTGTGCATTCTTTGTGAGGAGCTTGTAACAGGCCGAACACTTTTGATTGCTTGAATCCTTAAAGCCACTCTGTGTAGGAATTAAACAAAAAGTCTTGACTTTCAGTACACAAAATGGCTTTAACACATTCATAAAGATTAAATATTACAGGCTGCTTAAGCACAGCAGTTCACTATACACGTGCCACGGAGGCACAAGAATCTGCAGTTTGTTCATTTCAACCGCAACGGCAGAAAACAAACTCGCAGAGTCTTGAGCCTCCATGGCACGTGGCTGGAAAACAGCTAGCCGACAGCTACGAAGGTTAGCGTGGCGAGAGTATTCAGACCAAGCCCTCTCTGCACAAGTCTCCGTGCTAAAGTAAGCCCCGCCTCCCTCTTTATCAAAACCCCAAACTCAAACAAGAACCAAAGAAATGCACATTGCTCGAAACCAGTTTTCTGCCCAGGCAAAAAATTAGACAGCAAGCAGAAAAATAAAAGACAATGGCTGACTGGAGTCTCGTGTTTACGTAATGCTGAACTAAAAGTGAACACATCGGTGTCTTTTCCCCAGCGTTCAGTCAGAAGACAATAGCGAGTGCAGTGCACCAACTCATGCTTGTGTGTGTGTGTGTGTGTGTGTGTGTGTGTGTGTGTGTGAATGTGTACAAGAGTGTGTGTGCATTTCTGCATTGTCCCAAACATTCTCATTGTCATGTCAGAATGCATATACAACATAACCCCCCCCCCCCAAAAAACAAAACAAAAAATGATTCAATGGTGAAATGATTAAAACAAGAGAATAATGCAAACCCAAACTGAAAAATAAAAAATCGAACCAAATGAAATAAAAACTTTGAAGAAGGTAAATCATTTGTTTTTTAAAAAGTGATAAAGAGCGACATTCATTCCAGTCTCTTAAAGGCGAGCAGGTTGCGTTTTAAGTTTGTGCTTTAAGGGGTTTTTGTCCAAACCTTGCAGGCCACCCTATGTGGGCATTTCTTGCCAAGGCCCAGGGGAGGGGAGATAACTCGCAATAAACTGTACATATCCTTATAATGTATGCGCCCGCTGCAAGAAAAATACAAGGAGGGGGGTTAGGTGAGGGAACACACAGAATACAGAGAGAGAGAGAAATAAGAGAGAAGAGATAAGATGATAGAGAAGAGGAAAGTAGAAGAGAGAGAGAGAGCATTTATTTACATTTAGAGAAAAAAGGGTTTAGGACACCTTCCTCTCACAGAGGGTCATCTCAACTGTGCACTCATTTGTGAAAGAAGGCAGAAATAGTTCAGAGAGGGAGGGAGAAAGAGAGGCAGAGAGACAGCTGGATCATTTTTTTTTTTTTTTTTTTTTTTTTTTTTTTTTTTTTTTTTAGACAGGTCAGCTTTAACCGACCCACTGCTATCATCACACGATGTGGATTCTGCTTCATCATAATACTTCCTGGATGAGATCCAGTCTTTTCCCAGTTTTTGGGGACGGGAGAAAAAGTCAAGGGTTAATCTTTACATTCAGCATAAAAGTGCCAATATCTGATTTTTGGTAACTTTTTTTTTTTTTGCGTCACACATCTGTCTATAACAGCTTGTCTGTTTGTGTTTTTGCTACGTCACGTGCGTTGTTGCACTGTTTTTGTGTGCCACTCACCAGGCGGCCGGGTCGTACTCGGCCCATATCCTTACATACTCGTCCAGGTGATGCGGCCCCAGGATGGAGGAGTCTCTGGTCAGGTACTCAAAGTTGTCCATGATGACAGCCACGAACAGATTCAACATCTGGAGACGAGGACGATGTGAGCAAGGTCATTGCAAACAGTTTTCCTTGTTAATGTTTAATAATCGAGCACATAACAAAAAAGCAGGGATATCAGATGTAACCACAGTTGACATGTATCACACTTCATTCATCTGAGACCATACCGAGATATATCTAAGATATGTTCCCCTTGTGGTCAGCTGCAGTTCTGCAACATATTCCCAACAACGCAAACAGCATTATTACCATAGGCATCCTTTGATAAAAAAATAAATAAAAAATTGACAAGAAACTTCCTTAAGCAGACACATTTCCAATTATAACTCTTGTGGCTAAGATAATGAAACCGTTATTTTTTTATATTTTTGAAACTTTTTCTTATTTTTCTAAAATAAATCAGTGCTTAGCCTTTTTTTTCCCTTTTTTTGCCTGTGTTGTCATCACAGTGTAAAGTCAAACGGACGAACAATTACGCCGTTGGGTAAGCCCCGACCGACACTCCTATGTTACCTTGGAGTCCACACTGTCACTAACTGCACTCTGCATAAAAATCATCTAATTCGAGGAAGAAAGAAAAGCGTTAGGTAGGCAGACAGAAGTGTCTTCAATATGTGTTTGAGGGATATATCAGGATGTCAAACTGATTCAGTAGAAAAAACACGTTGGAAATATAAAGATATAAGGATAGAAGATAAAGTGTAAAAGTGAGCCACCACATCACCTGGAGATACACCCTCTACATAGGAGAAGTCATTGGATTTAATATAAAAACACATATAAATACACATATTGATTCTCACCAGGAAAGAGCAGAGGAAGATGAAGGAGACAAAGTAGGTGTAGGCAAAGGTGCTTCCACATTCAGGTTCGGTGTTCCCTGAGGCTTGGTCGCATTCCTTACCGCCCAGGCAAGCCAGCATGATTTCATGCCACGCCTCGCCCGTAGCGCTCCTGCACGACCGCAAACACACGGCGAAAAAGACAAGAAAGAGTGAGCAGAGAGCATTCAATGGAGAGTCGGGTGGAAGAGGCAGCAATGGACGTCATCGACTCGCTGCTTTGGGAAGATGAGAATTCCCCAGAAAGATAATAATCCGTACAAAAAAACCTATTATTTCAGTGGCAAATCTCCACAATCAGATCATGATGTTGTGTAAGAGCTCAAAGACTCACCTGAACAGCAGCATGAGGGCCATGATGAAGGTTCTGAAGTTATTGTGCTCGTTGATGGCGCTATCTCCTTCCTTGTCCAGTGCCAAATTCCCAAACAACTAAACGTACAAAACAGGGGAGAAAGAAAGTCACCACAACAAGAAATAAAAGAAATAAACATTACTGTGAATCCTCCACTCTGACCAGAAAATAAAAAAATGCATCACCTGTGTTTGTTTAGTTTGTTTTATTGGCAAATTTATTCAATCTTAGTAAACATATCATTTTGAGCTACTTGTACCTCGTCGCTGTTCTTACACTTATACTCTTCTATATTTCTAAGGCTAATATTGTACTTTACTTCCACTGCTTTCATTGGAGAGCTTAAGTTACTTTTCTGGTTCAGATTTTATATTCAAAGCCAACATAAAACAGATGCTCTGCAGTTTAAATTACAGCATGAAAATGTTGTGTACTTGTTAATGTGTCAGTTCAGTAAACTAGCATTATAATTGCAGTATAACACCGACAGTATCCATTGTTCCTGCATAAGAGGTACCTTTAGTTTTGACACATAGTTTTCAGAGTATTACTTCTATTCTTTCGTATCTTTACATGCTTTGAATGCATGTTTTTTTATTCGTAATGTAGTATTTTTACTTTTTACACTGACCTAAATATAACAACTTATCAAATTCAAAATTCAAAGTTGCAAAATCTCACCTGCATGCCGATGATGGCGTAGATGAAGAAGAGCATGGCGATGAGCAGGCACACGTATGGCAGAGCCTACCAGAGAAGAAGACGACGACAGAGGAAGTGTTTGTAAGAGGCCGTTACGTGCATTGTGATCACATGTGCTTCAGATTTGTGTCTGTTCATCGACCCAATACCTTAAAGGACTGAACGAAGGTCCACAGCAGGATGCGGATGGTCTCTCCCTGTCTCAGCAGCTTGATGAGCCGAGCCGCCCTGAACAGCCTCAGGAAGCTCAAGTTGATGAAGTTATTCTACAGCGCAGACGGAGAACACGAGTCAGTTTCACCAAACACACGGATACGGTGCAAACCTCCCTCTAGTAAAACCCAAAAAACAAAAAACAACAGCTGAGGAAAGAGAGGTCAAAGAGAGGGAGAGAGGGAGGAGGGGGAGGAATCAAACCCAAGAAATCAAAACCAACTGCAAACATAACGTCTCTTAGTAGATATAAATGGGAGAAAGACAGAGGGGAGGAAGTCAAAAGACAAAGAAAAGACAAAAGAAGGGATAAGAGAGGAAATAAGGAAAATCATAAATCAAAGAATCTAAAGGTCATCATCCAATCTGGTACAGCAGAACGCTTTTTTTTTTTAAGAACCAAATGCACTGATCTTTGGGGGACAGGCAGGCCACACAAGATGGAGCACAATGCACTGTGCCTGTCAACCACACACACACACACACACACACACACACACACACGCTTTTTTTTGCAAAGAGCATGGCTTAGGGTTGTCTGTGACGCCTTACTCTAAGTAATGGTTGTGGAGTTTTCTTTTGAAAATCAGCCAGATGGACGGCAGCCGTTGTGTGTTAGAGTTGGATGAACTTGGTGCGTTTTTTTTCACACTTGGGTTGAAGCTTTGTGGTTTTTTTTCTCTGGTCTGGAGAGTTCAGTTTGTTTCTGAGAGTTTTGTTTCATTCCCATTGAGTTCTCATTCCCCAACAAGTCATTGTAGATTCATTTGTATCAAAACTTGTGAAATATAGTTACTCTCTGTGGTTTTTTTAAACCCAACAAAGATCTTTTCCTAAACCTAACCAAGTATAATTGTGTTGCTTAAACCTAACTGAGTAGAGTTAGTTTCCTGTGAAGATTGAAGTTTATTTAGAAAAGACTGTGTGGATGTAATGAGAAGGAAATTGACATGTTGGTGTCTTTCGAAGAAAAACGCACGAAAAAGAAAGATAAGTATCATACAAACTGTTGTATGAGGATATGTTGACTTAGTTAAGGCGGGAGTAAAAGACCAGGTCAGGTGAAGTTAAAAAAAGAGCGTGAAACTGGCCTTTAAGGGATCGGTCAAACAAACACAGGACTTCCACCCAAAACAGTGGTGTCTGCAGAAAATTACATGAGAGGGTTACCAAAAGGGCAAAAAGCTTGATGCGTAGGGCCACAATCCTTTGACAGGCTGATATATGAGCAAGAGGGTAAAAGTTAAATGTTATGATGATTTACTATGTGCCAATTAAATTCATATTGCATGCAACAGTACATACTTTGTAAGGGCAGTTTGTACTGAAAAAAATATACTTTTTGTAATGCAGCTTATGTGCCTTGTTTGAAGGTGCTGCAGGATTGTGACATGCCACACACCCAGGCATGGCTGTTTCACATGGTTTTGTGACCAAAGAAGCAGCAAAAAACTAACAAAGGAAAGTATATACTTTTCTTGACGTTTGCAAAACTTGCTAAACACTCAACTGGTCCTGATGTAGGTGAGAAATGGCGTTATTAAGGACACCTGTCGCAAAATCGATCAGGTTCTTTGGTAATGACTGTTAGACGATGACGTAACAAAGTACAGACTCAGGTTTCTAGCCCAAGTGTGAAAAATGCCCATAAACACTACGGCGGCACAGACTAAATGTTTGTTCTTTTAGGGTGTCACAGAGAGGAACAATGTGATGGTACGACAGCCAAACTCCCCGCTGAGGCCTCGGCATTTCTGTGGTTGACAGGCAAGGCAGGAAGAGGAGCATGGAGAGGGAGAGGAGGGGGGAGGAGGGAGGGAGGGACTAGCGAGCAGCCTCGGTGCAGGCGTGGTTCAGCATGGCAGCATACTTTTTCATAGGAAAAGGACTGGCCTACATGCAGACCAGCAGGAGGCCAGTGGGGCCGAGCACATCTTCAGCTCCGATTCACACATTCACTTATTTAGTTGTATACTAACAGATTTATATTATATATATTTTTTCAGCTTACGTCAGATTGTGTGAGAAAATGAACACGGATGAACTGCTTATAAACACTAGCTGGGAATGTTGTCATGATAACAAACGCATAAATGCCCTCATACTGTTACAAAGAGTATGAATTGTTTGTTAAATGTTATTTAGTTTAATCAAATGTGACTTTTCACAAATGGAAAATCAGCTAAATGTGGGAGATGTTTGAGATGATTAAAGCATTGTTACCAGCTTCTTCTTTCACCGTTTACAGATGAAAACAAGAGTTAAGTTAATATTATTTAAGTGCAAAACTTGTATGTTTTTATAAAGCACGTGTGGTTATGTACTACATTAATAATGATCCTCTCCATGTCATCAAGTACAAAGAGGTCATCATCCAGGAAGCGCATGCACTGGGAGTCGAGGGTTGAGACTGGTCATGGGGGAGTGGGTGACTGGGGGGTAAGGAATGGTTTTGGGGGGGCGTACGCATGACCAATGAGGATGCAGCAGAAAGCTTTGAGAGATAAATTACAAACCAACCAGATTCTACATGTGCCAAGATGTAGAAAGATGAATGGGGAGGGAGTTTATTTTTTTTAATTTTTTGGGTAAGTTGGAGTACATTGTGAGTGGGTGAGAGACATATTGGTTGGGAGGGTGGGGGGAGGGTTGGTCGTGTGTTTTTTTTTGGGGGGGGGGGGGGCAGGGGCATGGGGCGAAACGCACACCACCACCACCACCATCATTGTCATCATCATCATCATCATCACAGCACCACCACCACATGGCATGGCGCAGCACGGATGGAGAACACGATGAAGGATTTCATAGTGCATTTTGATTGGATGGATTTTTTTTTTTTTTTTTTTTTTAATCAGAGGAGGAGGGAGTGGGGGAGGGGGCGTAGGGCGCCAACAAAGTAGAGAGGTTTTTTAAAGAAAGCATGTAAAGAGATAGAAGAAGGAAGACGGAGTCATTATGGGCGTCGTTAGAAAGGCAGTGAAACACAAGTTCAGGTCAGACAACAACAGTTAGAGAGCGACTGGAGACACGGTGAGTTCAGCCCCTCCACGACGCCAACGGGAAAACATTTTCGTTCACTTGTGTCCATCTTAACAAATGCCAGCACTGAATCCAACAGTTCGTTTTTGACTTTGTCCGTTTTCGCTTTCACAATAAACAGTTTAAAGTGGACCAAAACTTTGGAGGGAAGTTTTTTCCATTTTGACTCGGCACTGATCTCCTGCTTGCGCACAAAACTGTTCTCTTTATGTCAAATAACTTCAGAAACGTCACCATTTCTATGAACGATTTTGGCGATGTTGTGTACGTTCTCTTTGGGCCCAGATGCCAAGCAAACATCCTACAGGAGTGTTGAGCTGTTGTTTTGGGGTTAAAACTCGATACAGTGTTATTAAGAGTATGACAAAACATAATATTGGGATGCTCATGTGTATCGTTATTTTCTTACACTTTTAGCTTTGGAAAACAAGTCTCCAGAAACCAAAAGTTTGGCTTTATTGTTAAAAGCTGGCACTGAAAGTTTGCAGAGCCTTCTTTACTCATTATTTGATTAGTTGTTTGTCAATGGAGCAAAACTCAAAGGGACTGGTCTTGTTAGGTAGAGTTTAGCCAATACTAACAATATATTTTACTTGATGTGCTACACCAGCAGGTTTGCTGCTACGAGCTGACAGAGAATCAATCGGCTGTCTGAAACGATCAGTTCACTGTCGAATACGACCACTGATGTCAATTAATGTCTCCTTTCAGACAGCTAGGATGTTAATAAAGAACGTCCAACGTGGCCGACAGGCGTCTTTAATCGACTGAAAATCACAGTTGTTTTGCAGTAATTAGCACACTTATTCTGAATCAAGTCAGTTTGATTTGAGAGGTGAACTTCAGAAAGGTTTTATAGGTTCAGAACTGAAAGCCGGACACGGAATCCAATAGACAGTTTGGCGTAAAGGTAAAAAAATACCCAGTAACTGGACGACAGAGAGGGGCTGAACTTCCACAATCATATTAGGGTCATAATAAAACAGACACACAAAAGGCAAATCAGGGTTAACAGTGAGATATCTGTGACAAATCTGGTACAAATTCTGTTCTCCAGTTGCACTTACACGACCTGAAAAGAGCGGCTGTGATTTTAAATGCGGACAATGTGGACTTTATAATCATTTGATGTTTAGGGTTTGAAGGAATGCTGCACACCGATACGGAACTGGGCAATTAAGTCATGAAACAGGTTTGGCTCCAATAAGAAAGACAGTAACTGATGAATAATATTGAATATATTGGAGTTAACCTGACATAGACTTATGCACAAACATCATATAGACACACACAGACCATTGGTGCACGCAATGTACAATAAACTATTGTTGGTGTCTCTGCTAATCTCCTTGGAATCAGAAATGTACAACAAACGTTAGTTGAATTGTTAACATTGTTCGGAAATATGCTTATTTGCTTTGACAAGAGTTAGATTAGAAGATCAATACCACTTTTTATATCTCTACAATAAATATCCCTCCATCACGGTAACTTAGCATTAGTACTTGAAACCAAGGGGTCAGATTCAGCATCTTAGATTTATCAAATTTTTAATTTGTATCGTCTTGATGTGCAATTTTATGATCTTCATTAGCATTGCACATCTTTTTCTTGTGACTTAATGTTAATGGCTGTCTCGAAACTCCTGCAAATAAATAGATAGTAGGTATTGCAGCACTTTTTAAGTGTTGCGAGCCAAAAAGAAATACACAGCGGGTCACTTCATGGCTCCAGTAGATGGATTGTCATGATAACGACAACATCAGGTGAACAGACAAAGGACTCTTAAATAAAACCAAGATCTATAGAAAGGTTTGGTTTAGACATTGACAACGGGTCCGACGAACCCGTTTCCTGTAACAAATCATCGACTAGTGTTCGGTGTCATCCGAACACTCCACAGCACTTACCCCTAGTTCTGTCACTAAAATGTCAGTGATGCTTCCAAGGACGGAGACAAAATCAAAAATGTTCCAGGCATCTCTGAAGAAATTCTGTGTGGGAAAAGAGAAAGAGAGAGACGTGAGAGACGTTGAGACGGACCGGAGATGATGGTGGTCTTGTTACCGTGGAGACAGAATGGAAGGAGGCTGATAGCGTGGTTGCGGTGCGACAACGGTTTGCTCTGGTGTTTTTCAGGGACAGGAAGAACATGCTCTTGATCTCTCTACCAAAAACAACCTGCTTCATAAATGAATAATAGGATGAGAGGCTGAAGCATATAGACTGGGTCAACGTAGATAAGGAATAGGTGGGTCTTACCAGAGGGCCAAAAGCGATGACCTTGAGGACAGATTCCATGAAGAAGAAGGTGGTAAACACGATGTTGAGGTTCTTCAGGACCTCGTCATACGCTTCCGATGCACCGTCAAACTAGAGACACAGAAGAAAGAAAAAACAAGAATGAGAACAGTAAAAGATAAACGCAAAAGTAGGAAATTAAAGCCGCATTAATGATTTCTGTTAAATTCCACGATCTAGGCTAAAAATCACAGATATTTGACTTATTATGGTCTTCTAAAGTGGATACATGTTGATCTATTTGTATACCCAGGCATCACCAGTGTCCATTCAATTGTCCGGCAAATTTTGAAGCAAATTTTGAAATGGACGTTTAAACTACACTGAGGCAAAAAACTCGTGCCACAGTGTAGTTTGGTCAGAAGGTGGTGCTGTAATGTGCCAGTAAACAGAGTAGAAGAAGAAGAAGAAGAAGAAGAAGAAGAAGAAGAAGAAGAAGAAGAAGAAGAAGAAGAAGAAGAAGTTGTAAAAAAGGAAACAAAACAATTGGGCTTGGCAATCGAAACATCTACGAGAGAAAGAAATGGAGTCCTCAGTTTCAATTGACAAAGTTTTAGTTAAATGTTCGCCATGTAAAAATGTATTGATCAAAGCCACTCCTATTATACATTTAGCAGATTCATTTTTTTTTTTCCGACAAATGTAAAAACAATCTGCCGTCGGGACTGGAAACACAGCTAGTGTAAGCTTGATACTAACTCTCTTTCAGCTCTGTTTTTGGTCTCCACCAACTCGGCAGTTAGTGTACAGAAATGGTGGAATATAACAAATTCCATTTACTCCAGTACTGTACTTAAGAACAAATTTGAGGTACTTGTAATATACTTGAGTATTTCCATTTTATGTAACCCTAAACTTGTACTCCACTACATCTCAGAGGTAAAACTACATTTGTGTGACAGCTTTAGTTTCTTCTCAGCAGACAGTTTTTTTTAATTGTAGGGGATTATTTTCACAGTGTGGGATTTGTACTTTTAAATAAGTAAAGTAATGCAGCTTTCAGATCTTAGAGACCAAATTGAGACGGCAGTGTTTAAAGCTGAACAGTTTTGTTCCGCAGAATGATTTGTGAAAATCTTTGTCATTAAAGCTACGACGCCGAAATTTTGCGTTGATTTTCGCGGTCTCTATTCACAAGAGCGGTATTGTCTCCCCGCACAAGAGTCCCTTTGGAAAACCTCTCATTTCTACTACAGCAGGGACTCGTACCTTCATCATGAGGACGATGGTGTTGAGGGCAATCAGAGCCATGATGCTGTACTCAAAGGGCGGAGACACCACGAACTGCCACATGCGATACTGGAAGCTCAGTTTATTCTTCGGCATGTGGCGAGTCAGAGGTCTGGCGTTGATGGCGAAATCTATACAGGCTCTCTGTGGGAGGAAAAAAGAGTTATGCCACGTTACTTTTTACTTCTTTAAGAAGCTTTACAAATGAAGACGAAACACTCTGCGTCTCTCCTCACCTCATTCTTTTCTAAACTGTAGTCCTCCATCATCTTATCCCCCTGTTCCTGGAAGGTGATGATGATGAGAGCCACAAAGATGTTTACGAAGAAGAAGGGGAAGACAACGAAGTACACCACGTAAAAGATGGACATTTCCATCCTATAACCCGGGCTAGGGCCCTGATTCTCATAGGTGGAGTCCACTGAGTGCTTTAACACCCTGAGAGAGGAGGAGAGAATAAAAAAAAGAAATATATGCATTAGTATTTGTGTGTTTTTTCAGATAAACAACATGACATTCCAAACAAATCTACGTAAAAGTGATGTTTTCACCAATATTAAAGGGATAGTTTGAATATTTAGTTTGGTTATGTGAGGTTCTCCTGTCTGTTTCTACAAACTCCATCTACTGTATTAATACACTGACTATGGAGATGTACCTCATACAACCCCTCTTCAAAATAACATAGTAACATATATGTTTGAATTTAAATCTTTTTTTTACCACTTAATGTATACATACTCCCCAATAAGTGTTAATTAGTTACAGTAAATATCTATTTAGCAGCCCCAATAGTTTGTTTCAGCTTCACATTTATGGTTTAAATTAATCTATTTTATTAGATATTTCAAGATATTGCAACCATAATCACAACTGGTAATATCTTTATTTATTCATCTTTATTTACTAAGACTGCATTATAATATTTAATATGTTGTATAAACATCTAGAGTTGAAAATGACGGATTTTTTAAGATGACTGCTGTGCTTTTACCACATGACTAATAAACGTAGAAGCCGAATCCCATACAATTACAACACATAGTTATGAAGCGCGTGTGTGTGTGTGTGTGTGTGTGTGTGTGTGTGTGTGTGTGTGTGTGTGTGTGTGTGTGTGTGTGTGTGTGTGTGTGTGTGTGTGTCTCTGAGAGAGTCCCACTCACTGCGGCCACCCCTCTCCAGTGGAGACAGTGAAGAGGGTGAGCAGGGCCCAAGCCACGTTGTCGTAGTGGAAATCGTACTTCTTCCACTCCCGCTTCTGAGCTTTAACCTCATCTCTATCATACACCAAGTACTCGCCCCTAAAGGAACACAAACACACACACACACACACACACACACACACACACACACACACACACACACACACACACACACACACACACACACACACACACACACACACAGGGTTAATAATGAAACACACAACGTAGGTATCAACCAGTTAAAACAGACAGAAATGGAAAACATCAAGACTTCAATTCACCCTACATCTCTATCTCTGTTTCTGTTATGTCCAGTCTATTAAAGTGACTGTTTCGCATTGAATAATAACATTTATTTAAATTACCAGCAAACTCCTCTAGATGGCAGCCTCTGCTCAAATGATACAACTGACCAAAGGCAAGTGATTTATGTTTTTGTCACTGACAGAAGTTCAGAAATGTGAACTATTGCCACTGGAGAAGCTCATGGATGTTCTCCATGGAGACATGAATGGTTTTTTCTCCGTCTGGAACCCTGTTATGGATTTTATTGGAGAGGATTATGCTGAAATCATATTAAGAGGTTTTGCAACTTGTGACCCCCGAAGGGTTAAATTCACAATATTAATTTATATTTAATTGTTATGGCAGGTATAATATAATATGGAGGATGATGATCTATGTTTGTGTTGTTTCCTGTGAGCCTGATTGTTTGTATAGTTAGCTGTTATGTCATGTTTTGTTCTATTCCGTTTGAGGGTAACATTTTTAGTGTTACCTGTATAACCTGAAAATGATTGATAGAAAGAAAGAAGTTCAACATTTTCCATTAAGCGCATCACCCTGTTTTCTAAAAGAACTGCAAAGTATCTTTGGCGCTACATGATCACAAGCTTTGGTAGTTAATGTACTGTGAGAGTACCACACTGTACCTAAAGACAGCACTGCATGTACCGCAAGCACTAGCAGTACATCATTAATAATACACGTTATGGAACTGAGATGGAACAAACCAGAAAAGGCTTTTGTTACTGTGTGAAACATTCCAATATAAAATAATGCATTCTTGTGACCCAACACTGTGTGAAAAAGTACTTGTAGTACAGGCTGAAAGTAACGTGTTGTTATTATTATTTTTAACTGAAAGGAGTTTGAGTTTGGTGTTTGTGGCACGCACCTGCAGTCCCGCTCAAACTCTTTGGATTCGTCCGTGCAGTAGAAGAATCGGCCTTTGAAGAGCTGCACGGCCACCACGGCGAAGATGAACATGAAGAGCATGTAGACGATCAAGATGTTCAGCACGTTCTTCAGAGAGTTGACCACGCAGTCAAACACCGCCTGCAGGGCAGAGAACGAGACATTAGCAAACACACACAAGCTGTCTAAATGATATTTAAAATGATACTTAAAAAGTACAGAACTGATCGTGGTGGTGATAAACTTTCAGCCTATTGTTAAACCTTTTAAGATCAAATCCACACTCACAACTCTCTAATCAAAGTCTAGAGTTTGGCATTTTGGATGGCGCCATCTTGGATTTAAGGCGTGGCTTTTTGTATTTTTTTGTATTGTTTTAGGCAACCAAAATGTTACAATTTACTTTCATGAAGTGAAAACACAATGTGAAAGGGTTGAAGTTGTAAAAACACAGACAACTCCCAGACTGGATGACACTTGTCGATCACGAGGTAGCCCCCTCCTAAAGCATACCCTGCTCTATGGTCTAGTATTTGACTCTAAATCTCTCTACTGTCCACCAGGGGGCGACTCCTCTGGTTGTATAGAAGTCTATGAGAAAATGACTCTACTTCTCTCTTGATTTATTCCCTCAGTAAACATTGTAAACATGAGTTTATGGTCTCAATCTCTAGTTTCAAGTCTTCTTCAATACAGCATGATGTTCATTTAGTAAATGATGCTCCATTTAGAGTCAAACAGACCATAAAGCAGGGGATGCTTTAGGGCGGGGCTTACTGTGATTGACAGGTTGCTACCAGGGCCGTATACAGGATTTCTACGTCACTCCTTAGCATTCCAAATATGGTAACCTTGTTCATTGGTCGTGAAAAAACAACATGCCAACGGCCGTGATCCAAAATGGCGACGGTGATATTTGGAAGTTTTTGGAAGGAAGTTGGTTTGTGAACTCGAAGGGACTTCGTTTTTTGCAATTTTGCCACAAAATGGGATCTCGGCAAAAACTTAGTTGACTGCAATATTGTGCTAAGAAGTGTTGAGAATAAAAGGCGAGAATGCTCCAATGCCAATGCTCTAATAACTCTAAAAACGGTTGCACACACATTTTTTCCAAAGAGATACATCTGTAAGCTGTGTCCTGTTGTGTCCTTATAGAGAGGTCTTTATTTATATCCTACCTGACATAACATATTCTAGAAAACTTAACATCACGTACGCGGCCTCTGAAGTCAGATGCACCGGTGGACTTGCCGGGCCGTCTTACCTTTAACTTTGGGAGTCGTTTGATGGTCTTAAGAGGACGCAGCACCCTCAACACACGGAGGGACTTGATCGTACTGATGTCTTTGCCCTTGCTGCTCCCCCTACAGTTCATCAAAGGAACAACAGCAAATGTCAGAGGAGATTTAGAGAGTAGTGAAGAGATGGAACAATCATAAAGGGCTCTTACTGCACCCTCTAATATTACAAAGTTGATCTTAACTCAAACATAACTTCTTTAGTGACAATCTTTAGAGAAAAGCAACACATGACGTGACACTTTCGTACACTGCGTTAGTGTTGACAATCAAAGCTCTTACAGTCTCTTCTTCTGCAGGAAAAAAGAAACTTTGGAGTGCACGTCAAACATGAAACCCGTGGGAGGGGAAAGCGATCAGTTTCCTGACCGTTCGGTTTCATGGACATCAAGAAGCATCATCATCATCATCATTTATTTAGCTATTATCTTCACCATCATTCAATAAACATTCCATATCGAACAGGCATCTCCCGGCAGAGTGCCCGGCCAAACCTCTTTCTTTCTTTTTCAGTGGAACACGCTGTTCGGGTTCTTCGTAAGGGGAAAATGGGGAGTTTTTTTTAGATGTGGAAACATGAAGCGTGGACTTTTAAGTACTACATGGCCAGGATTATGTTGGTATAATCCTGAAATTCGGATACACTAGGTTGGTTTCACATAGCTTCCTTTCAATTTCAGAAAATTGGCGTTTTCTAATTTTCTTTCGGGTCAGGACTGCAAACTGACACGAAGCTATGTGAGACTCTTTGGACGTTGTGATGTCGCTTGCAGAACTCGAAATCACATGTCACAACACAGAAAAAAAACACGTTGCACCAATGGCGTCAAACGAGCGACCAGAGGAAGTTGCGTGTTTTAATGCGCCTGCGAACCCCATAGCGGAAAACACTCTGCTCATGATTTGTACGCCCGTAAACCAATATCCGTTAGGGAATGAAATGGTGGTGTCAAGGGAGTAAATAGCCGAGTTGATCTTTACTGTAAGTGGATGGGCCATTTTAAAAAAAAAAAAAAAAAGAAAAAGAAAGGCATGAGGCGCCTGGACGACCGCCAAGCTGGAGCAGAAGAGAGGGTCGTCCATCAAGGCTTGCTCTTTAACTATGAACTCAGTACCCGCGGCAGCAAAAAAAAGAAAAAAAAAGTAAGACAATTCAATTGGAGGCTGATTGATTGAGTCTGAGACCTCGGGAAGTTCCACGCGTATGCAATGTGTGTGCGGGAGCGAGACTCCGATTGATAATCAATAGTCCTTCCTCCATTGAATGAAGTTGAGCCGGACTGAGGTCTCTCTATCAGAGCGGCTCGGAAGTATTAAGAGTAAAGCCCAGTAGGGCCATAGGTGTTAGGAATTAAAAATACGATCCCTGCACACACACAAGAAGGTGATAGCGATACGGGGGAACAGCTCTGTGAGTCTCAAGACTAAATGTATGAGTTTTGTTAGTTCTTCTTATGAACAGATGTTTGCCTGACATGGGGTGTTACTTAAATGGCAAATAACGGTGATCCTCCACACAAACAATATCTATGATTTGAGCATCAAACACTCGACCCCGTTGGACTATAAGGTGGCTGTAAAAGGCAGTTAAAATGTTTTATTTTTGTCAACGGAGTCTTCGGGCTTTGAACAGAGCATAGATGGATATAACTGCTTTAGTTCAGAAAGGGTAAAGCAATTACATTTTTTTTTGCTAGATTACTTTCATAAGTGGTGCCACTTTTTTTGTGTTTACCTAGAAATTCTCAAGACAGAGGAAAAAGTGTTTGCTGGTGGTAACTTTCCAAATTCTTAAAATCCAGCCTCCTGGATATATTTAATATATCTTATACTTTATTTAGTGACGTAAACATGCCAGATATTGCTCATTTTGCCATCATCTGCAGTAATGTGGGTGTAACATTAGCCCGTTGTTATGCAATAGTAATACAAACAGTCTTTTTGGCATCTGATAAGCCTTCAAACTCTAATGCAACTGATGTCTTTTTTTTTTCTTAGTAGCACTACTTTTGGTTCAGAATGAGACTTAAGAGTTTTCGTCTTTTGGTTTAGTAATTCGAAGCATATGGATCCAACTCAGATTCCTTACTTTTGGGACGGACCAAACTGTTTTTACCGCCACCTTTATGCCTTCAGGGCTCAAACCAAAAGATAGACTATTGCTGGAGTATCACTTTGATAAAGTATGTATCATTAATCTTTTGCAAAAGTGGAATCAAGTGTCTTCTAAAAAAACCTGCGTGCAACAAAAATCCTTTAAAATCAAACCTATCAACGAGAACCGTTGTGTTGTTTCGATGACTTTCTGTTTGGGATGACTTAAGGTGGTGAAGAGTGAGACAAGCTACGATACGGCGAGGATGAGTACGAACGAACAGAAGAACAAAAGAAAGAAAGAGCGAGAAGCCAATTTGATCCGGTTGGTGGAGAGCTGGGGACAGAGCGGAGGAGGAGGTGGAGGTGGAGGAGGAGGAGGACAGAGGAAGAACTTTACCGGGTGCTAGTCCTGTTGAGTTTCACCGAAGGTGGAGACAGCGAGAGTCAGTGACAGCGACAGAAAAGAAAGACGGGGACAGAGACAGAAGAAGAGGAGGAGGAGGAAGGGAGGGAAAACACATAGAAAGAAAGACACACAAACACACACAGAGACACACATTGATAGAGAAGGGTGGACAAAAGACAGACACAAGACAAGAGAGAGAGAGAGAGAGAGAGAGGGGTTTGGAAGAAACAGGGAAAAATACATCCATATGAGAGACAGACAAAGAAGGAAGGACAGCAAGATGGACAAACCTGCCTTAACCCCCCCCCATACTGTAGACACACTCCCTCCCACACACCAATATCTTGTCTCCATTACAACTGGATGGGATGTCTACACACCTGTCTCCTGGTTAAAGCATGGTTACAAAAAAAGGCTGACTTCAAGTATGATAAGAAAACGTATTGATATTTTATATTACTGTTTTAATTTTATTTTAATGTTATCAATCTATTGTTAAATGGCTATATTTCTCATTTAGCTCACAGCTTTTTAGACGGCAGACATTATCAAAAAAGGTCAACATAAGCGTTTGCCAAAGCTAGCACATACACTGGATTAATCTGTTCCAATGTGCTAATCTGATTTAAATTGAAAACTCAGCTTTCTTCAACAGCAAGAGAACTCTTAAAATAATAATTTATATAATCTAAAAAAACTAAAATCAGCCGGTTCCTATGAACTGTTACCAAAAGTTATTTAGATATTTTTCGTGGGGTATTCCTGTGAATTTTTAGCAACACAATCGATCAGTGCCCTTCCGCAAACCTCTGTAGTTTCCTTACTTAAATCCGGTAGTTACATAACAAATAAATCAGCATTTGGATTAAAATAACTACAGAAGTGGTGTTTCATAGGTGCGGAAGTTAAGAAAGAAATAAGTCAACGTTTTGTGATGAATTTTACGAAGTGACGTTACTTAAGCACAGAGGTTAAGTAAGTAAATAAGTCAACGTTTGGCTTAAAATAACTACAGATGTAGCGTTTCCTAGGCAAAGGAGTTACCTTACAAATTAGTCGTTGTTTGGGTTAAAATATTACGGAAATATCGACTTAAGTACCTAACTTACGTTACAAATAAGTCAACGTTTGGGTTAAAATAATAAAGTTGACCTCTGATGTCACACGTAACATGAACAGCTGTCTCCTGGGTGAAAGTCTGGTGTTTTTGGACCCGCTCTTTATACTACATCTCGCAATTACGTGGGGTACATACGAATTATAGTGCACTACTTTTTTGCGGGTATGAGAGCAGACAGGTCCAAGTAAAGATTAAATCAAAACTGAGCATCGTATCTCACTCCTCCCCTTTGCATTTCAACATTTAAGAATGCCACATTAATTCCATCAGAACTGAACCAAACAATAATCTTTTAAAAAAAAACATGTCATTCTCTGGTAACCCTTTTGATATCTATAATAAGAGCTCTTCTGTGAATGACGGAGGAGACTCTGGATGTGCAAAGCCCTCCATCCCTCCTGGCCGTCTTCTGCTGCGCTACCAGCTCTATGAAGAATTACCTTCACGGTCGGAGGAGGAAACTCGATTGCTGCATCCATTTACACCGATTCTTATCTTATCGCACCATAATGATCAATTAGACCGGGCCTACAGCACAAATTGCCCTCATTAGATCTGCAATCATCTAGTAGGATTTTATCAAAGCTCTTTTTTTTGCATGCACATCTGCACAGGAAAGGGTGGGAGTAAAAAAAGGGTGTTAAATCTTAACAAGTGGTCGGTTCCAGGTTTTCTTGACACGAGATAAAAACACAGGCATACACTCAGGACAGCCGTCATGAGCAGGGACTCAAGAAACCAGGATTTGTGTGTATTTGTCCCATACACGCACACCGTCATTAGTAAAAGAAAAAAAAAAGGCTTGCAGCTCCCGGTCGGTGTTTCATTCTTTTGGAGAGATGAAAGGTGCCAGAAAGCGCAAATAGTTGTTCTTTAAAACCCTTAAAAAATATGAAACCATTGCACTCTGACCATGCTAACGACAGTCCTCTCTGTACAATGGGTTCTGTGATGTACCTGCTTTGAAACAATGTCATGCGTCAAACAGTGAATTTTCAAAGGTGTGTGTGTGTGTGTGTGTGTGTGTGTGAAGACTTCACCCCTTCAAGCAAAACCCTAAGTTAGCTCAGCAGATGGGTGGGGGTGAGGAGGGAGAGATGGTGGAGAGGGAAGAATGGAGGAGAGGAATCAGGGCAATGATAGGGGAGCGTCCTAGAAGAAGGAGAAGAGGAGATAGGAGACGAGTGAAGGAGGGGAGGACGTGTCCTTGTTTCGGCAGGCAGTCATGCTGTGGAGGGTGCAGCCGTGGAGTGATTTTTAAAAACTTGTTGTTGTTGTTGTGATATTAAAGTTTGATTGAGCAATTTCACTTGTTTGCTGAGTATTTATGGAGTTCAAGATCCATCCACCGTCATCATGTGTCTGTGGTTCTGCTGTAAGAGGAGACACTACAGGTGAGTAAGGTTTAAAAAATAATAACTAATAGGAAACTTCCCCAGTAGATTACTTACATTAAGGTATTTATTGTATTGACAGTTTTCTGAAATGTTATATTTGAATAAGCAAGTTAGGCCTTTTGGTATCAAATATGTGCTATTTTTTAAAATATATTTCCAGAACAAAAATCTGAACATTGGATAAAGCCAGGTTCAAAATGATGTTTTCATTTTGTAAACATTTTAGAGTGAAAGTTTATTTTTTTGTTATCTCTTTCTATCACTCCATAAGTCATAAAATACTGTCAACAGCCATAAAAAAACTAAAATTCCATGTTTTTATAAATAAAATGTTGTTTAAATCTATGAATGATACATGAACAAACCCCTCTGTAAAAACCTTCAGAATATAGATAGAAATGAAACTGTAAAGTTTGGGCTCATTTAGAGAAAATGTCCTTTAAATATATGTTTTGTTAAATTACAGACATGTTGAAGACACTACAGTTGAATAGGGTAAAACAAATTAACTAATAGATACCACCATGAAACTACTGACATTACTACTGACATTAAGACAATCATTTTTCTGAAATGTTATTGTTAAATATGCAAATTAGTCATTATTTTATGGTAACTATTGGGGAATTTAGGAGAAATCTACAGTCACAAAGTGGTAAAATAAAACATCTTAATGTGTATTTTGGACGTTTTATTTTCACTAGTCTGAAGTTATGAGAGCCAAAAAGCTCAAAAATGATGAGTGCATGAATAACAATGTTTTGGCCAGAAGTGTCTCCCCTTAAAGCTCTTAACTTGTAATTTTACAGTTTGTGAACAATCACATTCAGGTAGAAACTAAATGAATGTTTTTTTAGATGATAATGACATTACTTTTACAGTGATAGTACAAGTCTTGAACTGCAAACACAGCTGTGAAATGTTAATCAAAGTGTAAAATATCACTTTAAATCTATACCACCTGTCTCCTGAGAGCTTCACCTATAAAAACTTGCGTGTGCACCTTCCTCATCCCGCTCGCTGCTCGATTTACTTTCACTGCCGTTGGTTTTCCTCCAAACACTGTTCACTCTGCGTTCACACTGCGGGCGACCACGTTCTTTTAACACCGTCCAATAAAGCTGATACGTGTCTGATTCTCTTCATGTGAGAAATGTAAACGCTGTACAAGTTAAAGGTGCTGACAAGTTGTTAACCTTGGCTTAGGTTTCTAGTCGCTGGCAGCGTGAACGCATCGTAACAATGACATTCAGAAGACGACTATATCTTATATTTGCTCTTAAAAACAGCTCTTCAGACTGAGTGCAAAGTGAAGCCATTAACACCACTGATTCGTGGTGCTGTGTGAGACGTATGCCTCTAATCTTTTTAAAGGAGATGCAAGTATTTTATTTTATTTGGAGGCATTGTGGGATAAGAGGCTGAAGAAAAAGCTTTCAACTGATACACTAATAGTCCAGGAGTTGCCTTGGCGGTGGTTTTGCATCAAAAAGTCTTCAATATACTACTGGATTAGACTTTAGCTTTTACTAAAGCAACATATGCACTGATTATTCACCTTGGACTGAAATTAATCAAAACAATTGTACCGTTATTATTAACAGTTATGTACTTTTTTTCCTCCTGTCTCTGTACGTTTCAGGAAAGTCAAACTATTTTTTGGCTTTTTTTCCCCCAAAATAAGGACAAGTTTTTGCATTTATATTTTTTCTCACCATCAAAAAAACAAGAAATCCCAGAAAAAGACCAAAGCCAATTGTGAATTGATCCTACACTAGCCTACGGTTGCACTAGATAACATTTCCCTTCACTACTATGAACAGACGCATTGTAATTTAATTTGTGTCGAGTCAATTTTAATTTCACAGCCCAATAATACAAATTTGCCTCAAGGGGCTTTATCAATATTTAGGTAGAAACAAAGTAGATGTAGGTTTTGATAGTAAGAAAAAAAATTATAACAACAATTCAAAAACATAATTTCATAGCACCAAGTAAATCTGCATCTATTTGTGTCCCCTGTGTATTTCCATTGACTTTTTAAATCAATGGCATTCAATCTGAACACACTTTGACAGTAGCCATTACCTTTACCATTACCTTTACCGTACACAGAACATATTAAAGCACAAATCTTCGCCTGTGACCGACTCTGAACATCAACGACAGCGTTCTGACTGATGCCGTCTGCTGCATCACACGTTGTGTTCAGGTTCATGCAGTCACCGAGGCAGACATGCAACCGGACATCCACAGAGCTGAGGAGGATGCACACACAAGCTGCTTTCTCTCTCACTCAGTTTTTTTTTTCTTCTCAAAGACAAACACATTCAGCCCCTCCAGTTGCATATATCATACATATTTAATTCATATGTATTTATTTATATATATACCGCCTCAGCATAAGAACAAATCATTCCACCGACCGACCGCCCCGCCCCAGCATGCCTCCCTCCTTCCCTCCCACGTTCAGTCTGACTTCCCCGGGTCGTGCAGAGGAAGGAGAGTTAAATACCTGAGCCTCCGGGAACGTTAACATGGTCGGATGAGTATGTGTGTTTGTGTTTGAGTGTGTGCGGGTAAAAAGAGAAAGAGAGAGGAGAGGATTGGGGGGAGGAAAGGTGACCAGAGGCGACGAGCCATGGCGGCGTTCTTCTCCCCGTGGCGAACAGATAGCCTGGGCACTTAAAGGGTTAAAGGTGTCTGGGGCGCCCTCACCTACACGGACTGACCGCCGGGGAGCTCCAGCCCGGAGGATGGGGGACGGGGGAGGACGGGGGGATGAAGAGGATGTTGGCTTTAATGGGTGTCAGGGAGGTGGGGTTGAAAGGTGTGCGTGTGGCAGAGTTTGGAAGGGGTTAATTGGGGACTATAGGGGTTATATTCAGAGGATAACGGCAAGCTAGGGAGCAATGGGTGACACTTGTTCCCAACATACAGCACGGTGATTCAAGGCAAGGGCAACAACTGGTCACTCGTTCTGTCATAAATATGTTGAGATCCGCTAAATACAACTAAATCTAATCAAAAATTATTTTTTAAAAAACGGAAAAATAAAATGGGGTCAACTGACTTCTTGCAATTTTATTGTTTACTGACGTTAATGCCTGCTCATTAGCAAATGTTAGCATGCTAATTTGGTGGACCTGCGGTCAAATAGTCAAAAAAGATGACTTTTTCCGAACCACTTTTCCTTGACCTTTATAGAAAACGTCATGAGTTCAAGGAAAGATGTGAAAGAAAATTCATAAGGATTTAAGGAAAAGACAAGTGAAACCGTGGCCATTGTACCTGTCGTTATGTTAGCATGTTAGACTTAGCATTTAGCATGGCTGCTGTTTTCGTCCTGTGTTTTTATGGAGGACTTCGACTGACCCTGAGGTTCAGATTCTGCAAGTAAAACTCCCCTGTCTGTTTGCTGAAGCAAGAAGAGATGGTTTGGAGAGTGTTTTGAGTGCTGCAAGCAATACAATTCCCCCTGGTTCTCTCGCTCTCTTTGCTGTATGTTAGAAATACGAGGGGTGAAAGCTGGATGAGGTTGGGAAATCTGGTTGACGCTCAAAATATAATGATGGAATCGGAGGAAATGCTTTTATGAAAGGTATCTGGAAGGAGGTGAAGGCTTCAGCAGGAACCAAAGCTGCGAAGGGCCTTTGGTAAGCAAAGGTTTGGAGGGGGGAGCTCAAAGTCAGGACTTTAGATGCAAGAAAAGAGGAAGGGATGACTCACGGCCTGAGTTGGCAAATAGGCCACACAAGGGAACAGGAGCAAGGAAGATTGGGGAGAAAGAAAATGTTGAGAAGGAGTAGGTGGTGCTTTTCATTGTATAAGGTCAGACAGTGAAGGGGAATGAGGTTGATGTGACGTGATTGTTTCAGGCAAGGTTTGGGGTTTGGGGTTTGTGGGGTGGGGGTGAAAGGTGGTTGAAGATAGAGTAACTACACTCTAAAAAGTTATTTCAATCTCAGTTCTTTGGTGTTCCTCACTTGGAACTACATGAAACTCGTTAAGACATTTATGAAAATACTGGGATAATGGTTTCAAAGGAGTACCTCAGGGTACAATCTTAGGTTCCCAAAACATTGCAGGATAAAGAAAAAGTTACGAGGAGCCCTTTTTTTTTCTTTTTTAAAGTGTAGGTCAGAGGTTGGTGATGATCATCCAATACTTCAGGAACATAATTTATGGGCTGTTGCCCAAATGAAGGTGGTGATGAAACGTAGAGAAAGACCTGCAAATTCGATTGCCACATGTGCGGTTTGTGGGTGGGTGAAGATAGTGTAACTAGACTCTTAAAAACTAATCTCACTCTCAGTACTTTAGGGTTCCACTCAGAAAAAGTTCAGAAGTTTATGAAAATACTGTGATAATGATTTCAAAGGAGTACCTCAGGGTACAATCTGAGGTTCCCCAAACGTTGCAGCATCAAGAAAAAGCTAAATGTTACGAGGAGCCCTTTTTTTCTTTTTTAGAGTGTAGGTCGGAGGTTGGTGATGATCATCCAATACATTAGGAAAATAACTTAAGGAGTTAAGGATTACAGGCTGTTGGTAATGAAACGTAGAGAAAGACCTGCTGATTCGATGCCATGTGTGTTGATGACCAATGAGGAGATAGATATGGAAATGGAGAAAAGGGCTGACGTAGAGAGACAATGACAAGACTCCAGAAAGCAGAAACAGGACAGAGTGAGAAGAGTAGATAGTAGAAAGACAAAGACAGGAGGTGATGATTTCTGAGAAAATAAGAGAGGAAGATCAGCATTGCCTGGTGAATCGGACGCAAAAGGCTGGGCAACAAGGGTCTTTCTGTGAATGGCGGAATGTGTGTGTGTGTTTGTGTGTGGGTGGGTGGGTGGTGGAGATGATGAAGAGGAGGGTAGGGGTGGGTGGGGGTGGGGGACACTTACGTGAAGGCGAAGGCCACCAGAGCACCACTAACCACTATAAAGTCCAGAATGTTCCACAAGTCGCGGAAGTAGGAGCCCTGGTGGAGGAACAAGCCCAGAACCACCATCTGGAAGAAGAAGAGCACATTCAGTACAACACACAAAGACAAACACACATAAGGGTGTCCCCAACCAAGAATATATATACAGTTGAGTCGTAGCGGTTAAGTGTGGCTTATTGTCGACTTACATATTTATTTTCTCGTTGATCCATAATCTCATTTGCGACATTAGTTTCCATTGTTCCCCACCGAACTAAATAACTGACACATCCAATTGAACAATTTACCTTTTTAAATTGGTATTATTATTAAACTTTAACTTATATTTGGACCTGTGACATGGCCCAGTGCCACAAGGGGACAGCGTTGTTCAATGTGTGAAGGTGCTTCACTGTCCAGAGAACAGAAACTTTACTTTTCAATTACTAACTAACATGGGATCCTAAATGAGTTACTATCAAGGTAGAAATGAACCTTTCTGAGGTCGAAACGAGTACTAGCGTCTAGAAAACGTTCAATTCAGCTGTAAAACAACAGCAGCATCGTTTAAAAAGCAGCGTATGGCTCAAATCACCCCAAACGAGATGCGTATTTAAAAGCGCTTTGTCTGCAAAACCATTGTTTTGCAATGGTAAGGTGTTGGGACTTCACAATGTGGGTGAAACAAAGAGAGAGGCCTCCATGTTAGAAGAAAAGCCTGAACTGGTGTTAACCGTGCCAAACCCCATCAAGTGTTAAAAGGAAAACCTAGGTATGAATAGTTTTATTAAAAGGCTGATATTTATACCAAAATAGGGAAGATATCATGATGTATTGGGACAAACCAAGCAGTTCTTAGTAAAATCAGAAATTCAACAACCCTCTACAGCCAGAATGGAATAATCTTAAATCTCATAACCACATTTACCCGCCACTGCGCTGATTCAAATATTAGTAGTCGACTATTGGAGGTCACCCTTAATACATAGACGCACATAAAATGACAACACACTCACGGACACGAAAAACTTCAATAATAAAATACACAGAAAAAAAGGCAATCACAAAATGATAAGTCGTTATAAACAAAGTCAACACTTAAACACACACACACACACACACACAGTGATACTTTGTTACCTTGATCAACATTTCGAACGTGAAGACGCCTGTGAAAACGTAGTCAAAATAACGCAGCACCTGCAGAGCAACACAACACCGTGAGATATGATTATCATACTGGAGAGAGACGAGCAGAAAGATGAATGAATGAGAGAGCAAACACAGCAGGAGGGATTAACAGAGAGAGAAAGAGACACAAACAATCAAACATCAACCAGAGCATAATCCAAATCTTCATCCTGATTTCATTTTCCTTTTTTCAAACAACCAATATCACAATCTACTGGTCGAATCCTGTTTCCCTTTTTACTCGGTTTATGATTAATATTAAATAATAATCCATTTACGTTTTACATCTTAAATCTTACATTTTTTTTGATTGGAGTTGGATTGGAGAATAAAATTCGCACAGACAACCAATATACCAATATTTGACTGACTCTTAATCAATAGAAAGCACACGACACGGTACATATTTACACTTTTTTTTGCTTCACCCAAAGCAGCTGGTTTTCAAATATAATCCAGCATTTTATTTTGAAAATATATGTTAAAAACTGTCTATGAGTGGTGCTGCGACACGTAAGTTATTATTTTTGTAAAAATCATAGCCTGTCTTCAACTACACCACCAATGAAATTAAATATGAAAAAAATCTGTATTATTATTATCACCATATTAACACCTTCACTAACACGATCTAAACCTTTTTCACTTTAACACCTAGACATAATCCTAAACTAACCCCTGTGAGAATTTTGCTCATCTTTGTATCCTCGGTAGACATTTGATTTTTTTAAAAGGATGGACACACGTTCACAGGTCTACAGAAGGACACGCAGAGCGATGTCTCACGTTGTTTTGTGATGATTCAGGCGAGACGGGGTCTTCTGCTGCGAGTGCGATGCTGCTCATAGCGATGACGGACAGGATGCTGAACTCGAAATACTTCAGAGTCAGGATGTAGTGACAGCACTTCCGAAACCTGGTGCAAACACACAGACAAGCACACGGAACAAACTGTTCAAACAGAGTCCATAGCTATTCTATGTCCTCAATAAGGACACAGGGACAGCGTTTTGACAACGGTGTTTGACCAACACTCACGGGTTGGTGGTGGACATGATGAAGCAGGAGCTGAAGGGAGGCATGGGTTTGGGGCCGTCTTCGTCGCCTCCCTCGTCCTCCTCCTCCTTCTTCTCTTCGCTCTTCTTCTGGTCCGTGTTGGCGTTCTTGTTCACTGAGCGAAGCCACGTGAGAAAAGAGAGGAAGAGGGTTGGACGGACGGAGAGACAGAAAGAGGTCAGCTTCACCGGAGTGAGACAGTAAACACATGAAACACATCCAGCCGGCGTTGTTTTCCAGGAAAGAACTGAAGGAGACTGGATTTGTGTTTGCCAGTAATGCAATGATTTCAAATACAGATTTACATATGGATTTCTTTCAGCTGATCGTTACTTATAACCATTGATTACATGCTTCTTATAACCGATACAGATATGATTTGAAGAATATTTTGTATTTTAAGAAGAAGTTGTAGTTTACTACCAGTGGGTAAGAAAGGACGAGATGTAGTCAGCAAAGATGGATGATTTTACATTTAACACTTTTTACCCATTGGTTTGTGGACTGCCATTACGAAGCCTTGAGTTTAGCGATTTCGCCGTCGCCATCTTGGATTACAGCCAAAAATACAACCAAATGACCGGAAGTCACCGAGTACAGCTCTGGTAGCGGCAGCGAACTGTCAATCACAGTAGCCCGACGCTAAAGCATCCCCTGCTTTATGGTCTGTTTGACTCTAAATGGAGCATCATTTACTAAATGAACATCATGCTGTATTGAAGAAGACTTGAAACTAGAGATTGAGACCATAAACTCATGTTTACAATGTTTACTGAGGGAATAAATCAAGAGAGAAGTAGAGTCATTTTCTCATAGACTTCTATACAACCAGAGGAGTCGCCCCCTGGTGGACATTAGAGAGAATGCAAGTTTTAAGACACTGCCTCGTTGGCTTCACTGCCGGACTGGTTCTCCCCCAATACTGGACCAATTTTCAAAAACTTGGGGTCAGTAGGGTCCAGGTTGAAAAAAAACAAAGTTACCATTTAAGGTCCTATCAAGTGTCCAATCATTATTTGCAAAGAAATCCCTAACTTTCTACACCAATGCTAGCCATTTTCAACCTTCAAAAGCCACATCACAACGGATTTGTTGACTTACCCTAAGGAAATCTCTCGTTTTTTGAATTAACATTAGGAAACGTTCTATTTTTGAAGGGCATTTGTTGTTCATGACCCACACCCTTCAATCCTCAATGTAAATTAGGCTGAACTCTATATCCATCTGGAAATGTAGTGCTGGAATAGGACTGAACATAGGGCCCCTGTGCAGGGCCAAGGTATTGGGCCAGGGAATTAAGCATGGGTTATACTTTCCGCAAGGACAGATGCTTGGGTGTTAGCTGACGTGGAATTTTGAAGAGGAATTGTTTGGATCTTTTATACTACAAACTTTTCGAAGCTCCTCAAAGTTCTTAATTTTTTACACCCATCTGCGTCCATGTAGTTGGGAAAGGAACTCCTGCATTACCTCTGACTAAAACAATGTAGGAATATTCAATATTTGTGTACAGCCAATTCATAGAGTCAAAGAATGTTACAGTCTACATGCCTACTTATACCCTAATTTACTTGTGACTGATCCCACCCAGGTGCTCACCTTGCAGGATGGCGTTGGTGGAGGGGTAGGGGTAGACGGGTGGCATGTCGATCTTTGTGTACTCCGGTTTGGCCATGCTGGTCAGGATCAGGCTGTCCATGCTGTGGAGCAGGGTGTGGGTGTCGGCATCACGGCAGTTCAGCAGGTTGTTGACGTGGTCGGGGTGATCCGGCGGGAGGTCGTATGGATGCTCGTGGGCACCGGCCAACTTGCTGTTGTTGCGGAAGTTGTCCAGGTCCTCGTTGTACTGCTGTATGGGTCGCGTGGTGGAGAGGCTGGGCCCGGTGCTGTGGTGCTCCCTGACGGAGGAAGGGGACGAAGGATGGGGAGGAAGGAGGGAGATCAGTGGTTATGGATGAAGTGGTCAAAAACAGCAGATACCCAATGTGTCAATTAAAGCAGCTTGGTCTGTTGTCTTTGGCATCTGACAGTCGCTCGGTAGTGACGTGAGTCGTTAGTCAGTCAACTTAACGTCTCTTTTAGTAACCAAACTAAGAGGTTTTGTTGCCTTAACCTAACTTCCTGTAAAGATGGAAGTTTACTTTGAAAAAAAGACACTACCCTTGTAATGATAACGACGAAAAAATGATGCTAGTAGGTTTCGTAGAGCGTCATAGTTTGAAGCTTAGAGAGCACTGACTAGTTTTGGATATTGACTTATTGGTGTAAGAATGTGTTGCACCCAGAACATACCGTCAAAAAGTTAATTTAGTGCGCACAGATGGAGGAATAGGATTTTACCATTTTACATGACCTGCCACAAAGCGCACCTGCTTTTCACAGATATATGAACGCAATATCACTTTTAATGGATTTATTGGAAACTGGGAAAGTCAAATGATCGTGGGCTCCAGCTACCAGGCAGCAAATCTCGCAAGCTGCTTAAGATTCTGGAAGTTTATTGGCCATTCTGTCAGGTCGCTTCCTAAATCCTCAAAGACAAACTTTTAAAGCTCGTCAGGTTGAGAAACTAAATCCTTCCTTTACTCACCTTCTGGTGCGATGCCCTCTGCTCCTGTCCTGGTTGCCGTGGCGATGCCGTCTGGTCTTTCGTCCCTCCCCATCCTCTCCTTTCTCCCCCTCCCCCTCCGTCCCTCTGGACCTGTGCCTCCTGCCTTCCTCCCCCTCCCTGCGGTGCTGCCGTGACCTCCGGTGCTCGTTGTTCCCCTCCACCCCCTCGCTTCGGTGGGGGGAAACGCTTCGAGCCTCCCTGCCTCCCTCCCGGTTCCTGTGCCGGTGGCCCCGGTGGCTCCTGTGGCCGTGTCTCTCCTCCCCCCCCTGCTGGCCACCAACGTTGCCCAAGGACGTGCAGCTGAAGCCCCGCTCCATGCGGGTCTCCGCTGGCTGGCCCGTCTCTCCGCCATCCGGCCCATTGACTCTCCGATGGTGGTGGTGGTAGTGGTTGTGGTGGGTGGCCCGGCAGTGGTGGTCGATGTCCTGGCGCCGGTACTCCTGGTCCAGAGGTAGCTCACCAGGTTGGGTCTTGTTGGTGTTGTTGTTGCGGTTGTCCTGCGGGTTGACCACTAGAGGCCGGTCCAGGTGGGTCTTCATATCGCCGCGTGGTTTCCGAGGGTAGGACACCTGGGTTTGGGTAACAGGGTCGCACATGGGATGAGTGGATGCTGTTTAAACTTTAGATACATCTTTAAGGGTTTCTTCCAAAACCACAAAAAGACATATTTTCCTACTTACCCCAAATGTTTTCTCACCATGCATGATAGTTCTGTTTAAAAAGGTTTTTAAAGGAAAACTAAATTTGTGGTGCTTTAAGTGTTTAAAGATGACATTTGAATAAATCAATACAAAAAAATGTTGCTATTACTTTGGGTAATAGCTTCACATTAACATGTCTTCTGTGGATAATCCACATAAACCATGGCATTGTTTCAGGAAAGATATGTCCTGAAACTGTTCAACTTTTTTAGAACATACATTTTTTTCCACTGACCTCCATTTCATTGGGATGACAGCAGAATTCCCAGAGATGGCTATTCTTACATTGTGAGAACAGGAAAATGACCCTTTACGGCGAGTTTTGATCAATGAAAAACACAACACCATCTCTGCATCCAAATACATTGCTATTAGCAGATATAGCTTTGAATTGTTGCCATAATTCACTTTCTCTTGTCAAGGAGATCCAGTCATTCACTCAATGTAACATGTATTTACATCTTTTTGGGATAAGACTTTTTGCTTTTTAATTCTTGAGAAGATGATGGGTTTGGGTTTAAGTTAAGGCGGTTCGTTAGATGGCAGGAATATTTGAAAGAAGCCAAAATACAAAAACGGTCTACAATGTGCAGGTCAATAGGTACAATATTAACCTTGGATGCACATTTCAAACTTGTCTATACTACTGTAATTAAATGAAAAACAAGGCTAATAAAACAAATATTTTTTCTCATTTTGGACAAAAAAAGGCCCCTACAACTGAAAAGGAGGTCATTTTCATTTCCTCATTGACTTTCATGCATTTATTTCCCTGTAAAGTCGGGTTGTAACAGTTTTCAATGAGCAGTTGCTCATCAAAATACATCACAATAGCATTAACATGGGTTGCAGTAGCAGTTTGCTTCAATGCTGGCAGACAGGAAACAGTATGGACCAACGTTGACCTTCATTCAGGCAGTTTACCCAGAATCCTCCTCCCCCCCGCCCTGTTCCCTCCCCTGAGGCACAGATAGACCCGGTTCGGCAAACCGGGTCTATCCGAGCTATATTTTTTGGCTCCACATGAACAATTTGAAATCAAAATTGTCATGAATCTTTTGTGGAACCACTAAATGCTCAACACCTCCAGTCGACTCCTGATCAAGTTCCTTTTTTTGATCTTTGTTTTTGTGAAGTGCATCACACTTCGCCCCGCTCTAGTTTTGAGTCCGCTGCTTTCTTTGGGCACAGCTCTGGATTTCTCTGCATGCCCCACTTTAATAATGCATCGCTCCCAAGCACGCAGCTTCAAGCCGTCCCATATAGCAGCAGCTCGCGCAATAACAACATTCTATCGCAGTCTTAAAGGGACATTACACCCTGGATTGAAAAACCTCTGTGAAGTGCAGCATGACCCAGAATACATAGTGGTTAAAAAGCAGGTCAGGCTCTTGTGTTAGTGAAGTGCACATTTCATACAGACGTGCTGAAATGTAAAGTAATTAAAGAGCAACTTTACACCAGGATAGAAAACAGTGTTGAACTGCTTTCACTAGTGTTAACTTTCAAGTCTGTTTCATCTGTGTACAACTTCATGGATGTGATTGGTGATGTCACAGTGTACTGACCCACCCTGGAGTCCACTTTTACATCACTGCAGCAATGTGAGAAGTTGGACGTCCACCAAAACAAGCTTTTCCAACAACACTTTCATAGCCGTGCTTCCATTCAATTGTTAGTCAAATTTTAAGCAAACTTCTGAAATGACGCAAAAAAGAAATTCGAATTAGACTCGTCTCTATCAACTGGTTTGAAAGGAATAAACTCAGATGCATAGTTTTGTGAGAAGTTGGCGGTTTAGGCTACGTTTTTACACATCCGCCAGAAAACTGAGCAGACGAAGAAGCCGTGAACCGGAAACCAAACAAGTTTACTGGTCTTCAGCAATTTCTTTCAATTAGACACTGGAAGTCATATGAGTTAAATGTTTGCTACGTCAAAATTTAATTCAGCAAAAGCGTTTCTATATCCCATTAAAAAAAAAAAACATCCCAAGTGTCTGTAGTAACTTTTGTGCAATTGAGAAAGTTTCCTTACAGCTTTCTTAATACAAAACTGCAAAATGTACTGAAAAATATGTGAATGGAAACAAGGCTAATGTCATTATCAATCACCATTAGTGGGGATGAACTGCAATAATTACTTAAATGGATGTTTATGTAAACTTTGTAATGATCCCAGACAAAGATCATCTTAATATATTTACAGACTTCATCTCAGGATTTTGGTAAACCATCAATTTACCAACTTTAGGAAGACACACAAATAGTCTAACTCTTGATGAACCATTGACATACACTTTCAGGTGCATCTTGTTCCTAAAATGTTGGAACCTGGTTGTGATATAATGCTGGTATATAAATCAGATTATCTTTTGATATCTAATATCAAATGTGCCTTCCCTTTTAAATTTAATAAAAAAATATAAAAACAGAGCTCCTATTGAATATGGATGATAATGTCCCTTTAGTGGTTATATGGCCAATCATATCACTCACACATTACAACAAATATCCCCCATATACATCAGGAGTAGACTGCATATATATATATATATATATGTGTATATGTGTGTCTCTTTCGGGGGGGCGGGAATCCTCACCTCCTCCCCTTCCCCTCCCACCTTCCAGTCCTCCTGCTCCAACTCGTTGTAGAGCGCCTCGCGACTCGTCATCAGGTTCTGCCGGCGGATCTCGCTGGTTCTCTGCTCCCACACCGACTTGTTGTTCCCTTTGATGTTGTTCTTCTGCTGCTCCTTACTGTTGGGAGGTTGTTGGTGAAGGAAACAGGAAGTTTAAACAGAGACGGACAATCTTATGTGTAACGACGCATTTACCGTCCCATGATTTGGAAACAGGGGGAATAAGCTACTAAACTTTGAGTTATTTCACCTCAGCAGTCCGCCAAAGAAAATCTCCTTTCATTTGCTGAATCTTCACTCATATAAGATATAAAAGCCAAATTTAAAAGTTTGTTTCGACTTTTGTCTCACAGCGACTCGTTCAACAACCGAGACCTCGGAGAGAGAGCATGTTTTCACATCTAACTGAATTTAGAGTTTATGTTATGTTGTGTTTATGATGAGTTTTAATAAAGTGCGTTTTACAATCAGCTGAGTTAAAATTATTGCTTTTGTCAATGGAGTCTGGTGGCTTTGAAGAGAGCATATTAATTGTATGTTTTGTTCATTAATAAATTATAAAAGTTTTCCAAATCAAAACGTTTTATTTGGTCTACAAGTTTTGAATATCTTTCTATTGTTTGGATAAATACAATATCAATATTCCTACTAGAAACTGTAATTTACTTAATTATTCTTCCAAAAATAGAAGAAATTCAAAAAATACCCCCTTCATTTCACAAACTTTAGAGAGGTCCCATGAGTGTTTTCCAAATTCTAGGAAGGAGTCTTGCCTATCCTCTGTAGGACCCAACTCTGAAGGACCCTTCATACCAGGGACACACCCTTGACATTGATAACACCCAGTTTCTAGAGTGGATGTAGGAGAACTCAACCCTTATGACAAATTGTACGGTTGGCCAACAGCAGTATTGTATCCCCAAAAAATCCTGAAAAAAAATATTTTCTCTATAAACCACCATAATATGAGCGACATCTGTTATACTGTTTACAGGATTCTCCAACGGCGGCCATGTTGGAGCACGTCTGTCCCCTTAAGGGTGTCCAGTAAATCCAGTTTAACCACTGGAGCTTCTCTGTTGGCTTGTGTTTCGCTGCCATTGAGGAAGAAAGATTCTGACATGAAGTAAAACGTGTGGAGGACGTCTTTTGACCTTTTAACAAAGATTGGAGACAGAGTCAACACGTAAGCTAGGAGGACATTCATCCTCTCAAAATGTTTTAGAAGATGCTGAGTCCAGAATAAGAATGTGAGAGAGAGAAAGTGATTTTACACAACCAACTGGTTCAAAGCTAATTGGCTTTAAAACCCACTATTTAGATTCTGTAACTTATAGAAATCACCAACGCCACTGTTATGACTGACAAGTATTTGCAAAGCCAAGCTTATAGCACAAAACCAGCAGCCTCTAATCTCTCCATCAAACCGACTGAAGAGTCCGGTGACTTCTAAAAGAGCAGCAGGTTTTTTTTTTTTTTTATCAGCGAGCATCATTTTGATGTGTCCTATTGTCAGCGTATTTCTGCTGCCAGAAGCAGATTTCTACAGACTGTCCGCCTCTCGCTCTTCTTCACTTCTTCACAAAGCCTTTCGAATCTGTTCCTTTCACTCGCAGAACAATCGCTTAATCATTTTTTTTTTTTAGGAGGATGAGGACGCGGGGGGAGAGAGTGTGATGGTGGGTGTTTGTGTGTGAACATGAATGCCTGCCAATCACGGATGTTAGCAAAGACACAGTGCTTTCACGAAAAAGAAGTAGTTTGTGTTTGTGTGAGAAGCAATGTGTGTGTGTGCAGGAGCATGTGTACTTTTGAGTTAATATTGTGTACATGTACATTACGTATTGTGTTGTATTGTATGTGTGTGTGTGTGTGTGTGTACTCACGCAGCAATGGACAGGTTGGCTGCTGACAGCGGGCTGACCTCTGCCACCTCCTTCGCCTTCTGCATTGCTGTCTTCTGATTGGCTGCTTCCTCTTGTTCCTCCTCGTCCTATAGGAGAAGAGAGAGAATCGTCTTTAAACTTCAAGACACTTCCCAAAAATTGTGGAATAAGTTTGAAAATGAAATGAAAATGTCTAATACACTTTATATCATATGATTAAAACATATATGACAGTTGGAACGGTGTCCTTTTAAGCAAGTTAGAAAGCAACTACGTCTATGTCAGTCACCATACTCATACTCAGCCACACCTCGTTTTCTTTCAACCTCAAAGAGGAAACATTTTCTGCCTAAAACTAACATTTTATCCAAAGTTTTTGAAGTTTACAGCGTGCAAGTAAATGTTTGGCTCTTTTTAATTTTTTTTCTCTGACCTATTTTATTGAATTATGCCAATAACAAAATAATTTAACTTATTTCCTGGCGTATCAATCGATTCTAGTGTTAGCTGTTCATAGCTCCCTGCGTTGCACAAAAACAAGACAAACACTTTTCCTCATTGAACAACTTAATGCTGTGAATGAATGTGAATTTACTCGAGTTGCAGCCAGAACACCGTTTATTTTGCCAAATTCCATTTCCAAGTGATTTATGAAAATACGATTATTAAAAACAAAAGTTTTTGTTTTCTCAAAGAAATCTGTGAGCAAGTAATATTTGAAATAAAAGGTGATGAAATGCAGCCTGATACTTTTTTATTTATTTAAATTATATATTTTTTTGCCCATAAAAGGTGTCAAGACCGACATGGGAGGCAACATTTTGGGGAAATGCACACCTTGTACATTTATAAAGATTAGTTTAAAAAAATAAATATATATATATATATATATATATATATATGAATTGTTAGCAGAAATCTGAATCTGTTCAGAGATCAAATTATTTTTATTTTTTTGTTCAAGTAATCGCTCTCCCCTTTATGATATACAAATATTTTATTTAGATTTTTTTTACCAGTCTATGCATTAAATGAGAAGTGAAAAAAATAATGAATGAAAAAAGGCTTAGTGTAATAAGATAAGGCTTCAGCTTTTTCTTTTCTGTCAGTATAAACCTGCTTTTGTTTGTCACTATTTCATAAGTTATTACTTATTTTTGATTTTTAAATTTATTTTCAAACGTAGTTTAGTACGTATGTAACGTACTAAACTAATACATATATCAAAGAGAACAAAAACAGCTACAGAGAACGAAAGACAATTGATATCAAGTAGAACTATTTTGACACAGTTTCAGGACATAATCATAATCTAATTTCTTGTTATTAAGTTAATTAGTTAGATATATTACAGATAATCTAGGGTCTAAGATAACAGGTCAAAAGAAATGGTTTGTTCCTAAATGATTCACAGGATATCTTCACCATTTTTCACTTCTATTGAGCTGTAGAATGAATGTCTTTCTGGGTTTGATCCCGTACCTTGGTGAGCTCCTGGGCGTTGGCCAGGTTGTCGACGGCGATGGCCAAGAAGACGTTAAGCAGAGTGTCTGTAGTGGCGGGAGTCAAGGAGAAATATTGATGCACGACACGGAGGAGAGGAAAGAGAGTTTCAGATGAATGGACAGGATTAAAGGAAAGACATCAATTACATGACATCATCATTGTCTTTTTGTTTAATGCATTAACACACATGCATATTGTGTGTGTGTGTGTGTGAGCGTGTGTGAAGGATACAGTTGCCGAAGAGTGTGAGGACGATGAAGAAGATGGAGAACACCATCCCTTTGTCGTTCACTCCTCCCTGGGACTCGATGCCGTCGTACATCACCATGTTCCAGTCCTCTCCGGTCAGGACCTGCACAGAGAACCAGAGATAATCTTACTATTCTTTTTTATTTATAAATGAGTGTAAAGAGGAGTGGTGAAATAAAATACAGGAAGCAACAGAAATAGGAATATTTTTCTATTTTATTTGAATTTTTTTACTTTATTTATTTACCTTACTCTTATAGCTTTTGTATTCTTTTTTGCAACAGTGTCAATAATATTTCTTTTACACTTAATAATTGTTATTCTATTTATTTTTCAATTATATTACTTCTATAATTTACTATTCTGCTGTTGTAATATTTATAGAAACTCTGGCACAAGAATTTCATTTCGTGATTAATACATTTATTATCTTTTTATAATTATTATTATTATTATGTGGCCACAGACACAGAGTTTGTTAGACTGCGACTTCAAGGGCTTTCAGCAGTGGGCAAGAGGTTCAAACACCATTTAAGAGATCGCATTGGCCGATAGTTCGAAAATCAATTAGATCTAATAAAACCCTTTCATTTATTTTTTTCTAAATAAGTCTGATATGAGAATCAGATAAAAAACTAAATTAACAAACATCACACTACCTGATGTAAAACATTCATGTGAAAAAAACATTGAAATAAAGGTTAAAAAATATTTATATATAAAACTGATTTGAGAACACTTTTTCAATTATCACAGACCAATGCATGATCATCCACACACACACACACACACACACACACACACACACACACACACACACACACACACACACACACACACACACACACACACACACACACACACACACACACACACACACACACACACACACCTCTGAGTCACTCATGGACAATAAAGCGACAGAAAAGAGAACACAGAAAACATGGAGACTGAACAAGTCATCTGACAAACAGATGACACGACAACAATGAGCATCGTTAAACTTCACTATAGTTAAATGAAAAGAGCTTCAGCCGTCCGCTAAATGTACACAAGTGTGTGTGTGTGTGTGTGTGTGTGTGTGTGTGTGTGTGTGTGTGTGTGTGTGTGTGTGTGTGTGTGTGTGTGTGTGTGTGTGTGTGTCACTTACAATTGTGTTTGGAGAATACAGTAACTCAGTGGAACTTTCAACAACATGGTAGAATTTATTCAGATGAATAATTTCAACTTTTATACACATAACATAAAACCCGAGCTAATGATACTATTTGATATTATGTTTAATGTTCATTTATGTTGAAGTATAAGTATGATTTTACAGGATAGTTCAGAAGTTTTTAAATGTAACTATTGTTCCTGGTATTGAATGATCCTATATATGTAAAATAATGTCATAACAGGTTTAATTAAATTTAATTAAATTAAATTTAACTGTATTTAATTAAATTAAATTGAATTAAATTTAACTGTATTCAATTAAATTACATTTTATTTAATTGTATTTTATTATGTTAATCAAAGGGTTTATAGTAGTAAATTATAGGAGAAAACATAACAAATATATGAAATCTTTTTTCTCTCGTATACCTGAAACACCGTCATGATCGCTGCTGCAAAAGTGTCAAAGTTAGTCGAAGGCGTCCCATCGTCAAAGTTGAATCTGAGAAGAAGAGGAAAGAAAAATAAGTGGGTTGCCAATCACATAAACAATAAACGACATAAACAAAGTTATTCAGATGAATTTAGTGTTGATACTGACTGTCCTCCAAACAGCTGCATCCCCAACAGGGCGAAGACCACGATGAAGAGGAAGAGGAGGAACAGCAAGCTGACGATGGACTTCATGGAGTTCAGCAGAGAAACCACCAGGTTTCGAAGAGGAGCCCAGTACCTGAGGAGGAGGAGGAGGAGGAGGAGGAGGAGGAGGAGGAGGAGGAGGAGATTAATGAGGGAAGAGCAAAAGGTAAGGAGGAAGAAGGAGATGAAGGAAACACAAAGAAGTGGAACAGGTAGAAAAGGAAATAAAAGAAGAGGACAGGAAAGAAGGCGTGAACATTTAAAATTGATGAAGAAGAAGAGGTTGTAAATTTAAACCGACAACGATTTACTGTGAATGTATTAAACAGAAATAAAAACATATATTTTAATTAAGCAAATTGTACTGAAATACTAACTGAAATCGTCAAATCAAAAATATTGAGGGGATACCAGATGTTTTTACTTTTCTATGATTCTATATTCAGTAGGCGTTACGTTGATTTTTGAAAATAGTTGTTATTTTTTTGGTTTCGTCCACCTTTGACTAGTGAACCAGCCCACGAACGACTCTTTTTCTCAGCTATATAGTTTAGAGAATATTATAGATCCAAGATGAACCCGTCCTCTACTTCAGCACCACGGAGAGCTCCGTGGATTCATCAACACACAGTTAGGCTGCTGATATTCCAGACGTAAGGTCAGTGCCACTGATTCCAACATACACAAACCTCATCGTGATAAAAGATCAATAGACCTTTCCCTTTTTATTGAGTCTCCACTGCAGGAACTAGGGATGATTGTTTCCCAGAACGGCGTTTTGAGGGACTCTTTTAGCCCCTAATTCATAGTAGATACTCTCCTACACAGGAGGAACCACATGTGATTGTTGGTCAATCACATGAGCCAATGCAGAACCAGAAACCTTTATTCATTATTCACAAAAACAACAACAAAGAGGGCTTGTAGCAAACGTAGGGAACTCCCCGAGCAACAGCCGGCCAGCTGACATCACCGGTTCGGATTCAAACAGGAACAAAAAGCCCTTGAACGAATGTAGTTCCCCTCATCCCCCCTTATATCTCCCCTACTGTATCTAGTATTATTATATAGAGTAAAGCCTGGTCAGAACAGGGGAGTTACCCACAAACAATCAGAACAATGTGCGTGAGCCTAGTCCAATCAAAACTTCGTCAAAGAAGTGTCAAAGGGCAAAAATACATAAATGAAAACAAGCAAATCTCTTTCATGTCAGAAACAAAACCTCAGTTCGTCGCTGCGACCCTCGATATTGACATTGTCTCATATGTGCATGCTCATAGATGTGCATGTATAGACAGAGAGAGAGAGAGAGAGAGAGAGAGAGAGAGAGAGAGAGAGAGAGAGAGAGAGAGAGAGAGGCTTACTTGGTGACTTTGAAGATGCGGAGCAGTCTCAGAGCTCGTAACACGCTGATCCCAAAGGAGGTTCCTGGTTTGATGGTGGCCCACACCACCTCGAAGATGCTGCCCACAATGACCTGAACAGCACACACACACACACACACACACACACACACACACACACACACACACACACACACACACACACACACACACACACACATGTCAGACTGTGATGTCCTGTTGAGCTCATTCAGGGTGTTTGTAGCGAACAGAGTCTGACTTTATATTAATAATGAACACTGATAAATACAGTTATTTTCCTATATATTAGAAAAATGATCCCCAGCAAATGCCAGATTAGTTTCTGCTGTGAAAGTGAAACCATGTGGCTGTCATTGATGGATTTTTGATATTTTGCTTTTTTAGAATAAAATAAAAATAATAAAAAAAAAATTTTTATGTATATATATATATATATATTTAATTTAAAATGTATTTATTTTAATTTGTATTATTTTTTAAGTAAAATTTATATATTACGTTTTAACCAAATTCACGAGTAAATTGAACGGAAAATGCCAACGGATGATAGTTTCTATCCATTAGGAGTTGGTTGACTGAGATGAACAGGAGGTGGCGCCAATTCATCCGGTCGGAAAATCATTAAACCATTACAGAGGAAGAGGGGACAATAAGATACGAGAATTCAATTGTTAAATAAAAGTCACACTCTTCACGTACGTCTTCACTTTGTGGCATTTAACTTTAATTGATTCATCAAGTTTTCCCCCTCAGCGAAGAAGTAAAAACTCTAGATTTTTGGAAATTTTCTAAATACCCACTAAGTTGTTTTTATGCAAAAATGTAATGTCTTAAAACAGCTGGTTGGTCACACAGTGTTTGCTTGTTTCCCTGCTGATGTGATTTCTAAAGTAACTCTGCTTTCTAAATCAAAACTAGGACGTTTTTTCTGGGGAAAGTTTGTGTAATGATCGGATTTCATGACATCGGAAAAGTATTAAGTCATAAAACTGTTGTCTTTTTGAATCCCTTAAATTAATCTATGTAAGTTTAACTTTAAAAAATGTGAAGCTACAAACATTATACATAAATAACACTATAAAGGAGACATAAAGGAGCTAAAACACATATATACAAATATTCTGTACACTGGCTCTCTGAAATGTAAAAGAGTTTTTTTATTTGACAATTGGTTTATTAGACTACAAGCTTATAAACTCTTTATACATTTTACCAACTTGCAAACAGATCTTATATACATCCAGCTTTTCTAAATCCAACTCTATTCACAGGCACTTCAATTCTCTGCTGATCTGACGGCTCTTCATGCATCTCTAAGTTAATATACACTTTAAATCATCTCTGATCTCTTGTTTGTTAATGTTTGATGAATCGCCATTAAAGTCAACCCAAAAAAAACAAAGAAACACCTTTTAGCTGAGACCGAAACATTCAGATCATCACTTTGCCGTGTATGTATATATCTGCATGTAATATGAAGAAAACGATGTCAGCAGGAGAACTTAACGTGCAGTTATTGCACTTATTATTGGCGACAAACGCAGCGCTGAATCTGCTCATTGTTCATTTGTCGCAGAGCAACGTGAGAAAAATCAGCTGATTAAATGGAGTGTTGGATTTGTTTTTACACCCAGTTAATGTGTGTGTGTGTGTGTGTGTGTGTGTGTGTGTGTGTGTGTGTGTGTGTGTGTGTGTGTGTGTGTGTGTGTGTGTGTGTGTGTGTGTGTGTGTGTGTGTGTGTGCGCTCACCACACAGTCGAAGCAGTTGAATGAGGAGTGGAGGTAGGGCTGGATGCCCAGACCATACATCTTGATCAGCATCTCAGACATGAACAAGCCGAGGAAGATAAACTCTGCATAGACTGGAGGGGGGGGGAGAAAGAGAGAATAAAAGGGGAGAAGGAGAAAGGAAGAAGGAAAGGAGGGAGGAAGGAGAAAGGGAGAAGGAAAGGTGTGTGGGAGGAGGAAGGAAGGAGGAAGAGAATGAAAATGAGGGAGTAATAAAGGAGAAAGAGAGCGAGAAAAGGAGGGAAGAAGAACAAAGAGAAATGGAAAGAAAGGAGGAAGGAGAGAGAGAGGGAAAGAAGGAGTAAGGAAGGAGGAAGAGAGTGAGAAAGGAGGGAGGAAGAACAAAGATAAAGGGAACGAAGGAGGAAGAAGAGAGAGAGAAACGGAAAGGAGGGAGGAAGGAGAAAGGGAGAAGGAAAGGTGTGTGGGAGGAGAAAGAGAAAAATGAATGATGGAATGATTAAGAGAGCAGGAAAGGAGGGAGGAAGGAAGGAGGAAGACAATGAAAATGAGGGAGTAATAAAGGAGAAAGAGAGCGAGAAAAGGAGGGAAGAAGAACAAAGAGAAATGGAATGAAAGGAGGAAGGAGAAAGGAGAAAGAGAGAGGGAGGAGGCAGGAGTTAGAGATAATGAAAGGTGAGAAGGAGAAAGGGAGGGAGGAATGACAAAAAGAGATTGGGGAGGAGAAAGATAGAAGAATGGATGGAAATATAAAGAGAGAAGGAAAGGAGGGAGTAAGAAGAAAGAGAAAGGAAAAGGAGGAAGGTAGGAGAAAGCAAGTAGGACAGGAGGGAGGGAGGAGAAATAGAGAAAGTAAGGAGGACAGAAGGAGAAAGTAAGGACAGGAGGGAGGGAGGATGACGAGGGGAGGAAAGGAGAGCAGCAGGAATGAGGAGAGGGAGTCAGGGAGTTAAACGGGGGACAGAGGAAGGTGAAAATGAAAGAGGGTGAGGTCACAGAGAGATTAAGAGTGGATTGAAATAAAAAGGGAGGGAGGTGGAGAAGTCCGTTAAAAAGACAGAGAAAGTGGTGGAGGAGAGGAGGGGGAGGGAGAACAAAAGAGGAGGAAGGGAGAGAAAGTTAGAGAGTTAGATGAGTGGAAGTCAATAGTGGCCGAGTCCAGCGGTGTATGACAGTCTGCTGATGGATGAACTCCATCAGCAGCTTCATATGCTAATGACACTGGACACCAGCCAGAGTGTGTGTGTGTGTGTGTGTGTGTGTGTGTGTGTGTGTGTGTGTGTGTGTGTGTGTGTGTGTGTGTGTGTGTGTGTGTGTGTGTGTGTGTCATGTGAGCAGAATCTAGAACTGCAGAAAAGCAGAATGTAAAATATATAATTGATACGGGTGAGTAGTCTTTATGTTCATATTTATTTTGACAGTTATTCAAAAAAAACTATTTTCTGCTACAAAGCTCACGCTGGATATTTTGGATTTTACTTCCAGGACAGTAAAAGACAACGGTGCAAAAAGCAGAATACTTGTGTGTCATACTTGAAACCGTAAGTGTATAATGAAATAACTTTGTATTTAGTACATCCTGTATTAGTAAAAAAGAACAGGAGGTAGATGTAAAACGAGGTGATGATGGACTAGATGAAATAGAACACAACGGTTCTGCTATTTAAAGGAGCTCACATTGTAAATGCGTTGTTTGCATGTGGAGGAGGAAACGGAGGATTTCTGAAGTGTAAAAAGATGATTCAGGTTTGGGACGAGGAGTGTGTGTGGACAGCAGTGGTGTTCTGAGAGATACATATATGTAGACCATGGTTTGGAGACCAAACTGTCCTGAAGTCAGCACTAAAAAGAGGATGTCACGTCCCACAAATGGTTACTCTGTTGCCTCCAAATATCCCCTGTAGGAGGCCCACTGTGGCCGCCAGGTTTTAAAAGATAAACTGTGAACTACGTAGTCATCTTGACGTTTTGAAGTTGAGTTCAGCGATTATGTCGTCACCATCTTTGGCTACGGTCGTCGCTGCAAAAACATTTTCTATCAAAATCGCAAACCGGGCTGCTCGCAGCTTGTTAAGACATTCCAGTAGAAAACAATGCAATGCATTCAGTTAGAACACAGTATAAAGTCACAGTTAAGGAAAGCTGCGTTCATTTGCAAAAATGTTCTTTGGCACCAAATTTAGAGGCTTGCCGCATTCTTCTTTATGATTACAATTGTTATTTTATTTGTTCTATAATAAATTTACAATTTTTATTTCTAATTAAAATTATTTTTTTAATATTTTATTATATTTATATATTTTAATTTTCTATTTTATTTTTTAATTTAATTTTTTGTATTTTCTTTATTTCAATTTTTTTTTAATTTGTTCATTTTTTTATTTTTTATGTTTTAGATTTTTATAAAAAAAAAAATATTTTTTTACAAATTATTTTATCTTACTAATAATTTTTATGGAAAAACCAGACAAAAAAATTTAAATATTTTTATTTTTTATTTTTACATATTTTGTCTATTTTTCTTAACTTTTTTTTTTTTAACTTTTTTTATTTTTCACATATTTATTTATTTTCTTTGAAACATTTAAAAAATGTTTTAATATATTTTTTTACTTTTACATATTTTTTCTATTTTTCATTCCTTTTTTTTCTTTTTTCTTTTTAAAATTTTAAAATTTTAAATTTTCTTCTTCAAAAAAATTAAACATGTAAAATGTTTGAATTTGTTCATTTATAAAAAAAAATAATATATATTTAAATTTTTTAATTTACAGCAAACTTTTTTTTCATTAATTAATATATATATATTTTCTCTTATTTTTTTATATGTAAAATGTTTGAATTTGTTCATTTATTAATAAAAAAAGATTTACAGCAAACTTAATTTGAAAAAAAAAAAATATATTTTATTATTTGATTTATATATTTTCCCTTATTTCTTTTCTAATTTTGTTTTCTTTTTTACATTTTTTAAATTTTAATTTAATTTTTACTTACATTTTTACTTTAATTTAAATGTTTAAATGTTTTACTTTTTATTTTTACTTTTATTTTCTTGATTTCTTACAAATTATTATTAGCTTACTAATTATTTCTTACTGGAAGAACCAGACAAAAAAATTTCAATGTATTTTTATTTTATTTTTTTACATATTTTTTCTATTTTTCTTACCTTTTTTTTTTTTTTTTTTTTACTTTTTTTCTTTTTCAAATATTTAATTTTTTTATTTGAAACATTTATACATTTTTAAAATATATATTTCTTTAATTTACAGCAAACTTTTTTTTAAAATTATTTAATATATATATTTTCTCTTATATTTTTTCTATTTTTCTTTCCTTTTTCCTTTTTTTGTCTTTTTTAAATATTTTTAAAAAAATTAAAAATGTAAAATGTTTGAATTTGTTCATTTATTAATAAAATATATTTTTTTAATTTACAGCAAACATAAAATTGTTTTTTTATTATTTGATATATATATTTTCTCTTATTTCTTTTCTATTTTAGTTTTCTTTCTTTAGTTTTTCTTTCTTTAATTCTTTTAATTTTAATTTAATCATTACTTACATTTTTACTTTAATTTAAATGTTTAAATGTTTTCCTTTTTTTTTTGCTTTTATTTTCTTGATTTCTTACAAATTATTATTATCTTACTAATTATTTCTTACTGGACAAACCAGACAACCAGTTACATATATATTTCTTTAATACATTTTTTAAAAATGTTTTAATTATTTCCTTCTTTTTATTTATTTTTAAAATATATATATATATATATATATATATATATATATATATATATATATATATATTTATTTATTCTTCTTTCCTAAAAAAAAAAAAAAAAAAAATGTTTTGTTCATTTATTATTATTTTTTTAAATTATGTTTTTTTTTTTAATTTACAGGAAACTTTTAAATGTTTTTATTTTATTTTATTTATTTTTATTTCATTTTTATTATTTAATATGTATATTTATTTATTTCTCTTTCTTTTTTCTTTTCTATTTTTCTTTTTTATGTTTTTCATTTTTTTCTTTTTAATAAAAATATAAAAAAAACGTAAAATGAATTTTTAATTTTTAAAAAAAAATTTAAAAAAATTTACTTTAATTTTTTTACTTTTATTTAAATGTTTTACTTTTTTATTTTTACTTTTATTTTCTTGATTTCTTCCAAATTATTATTATCTTACTAATTATTTCTTACTGGACAAACCAGACAACCAGATGTTCCTGTGAACATTTGGAGTTAGGAGGACAATGGGGAGGGTTGGGGTAGCGATTGGTTTTGAAAGCTACTGAAATAATTTGAATAATGCAGCTGTCGTTAGCATGGAAACACTTTCATTTCCAATATATGCCGCAAACAAATGTATGGTGGGTTTAATGGAAAGCCAATAAAAAACAATATATATTTGAATATATATTAGTGTATTGAGTGTTTCATGTGTGTATCCACTCACAGAGGAAGTCGGAGAGCAGCTCAGGCTGGTTGTAATGCACCGCGGCGACACACATGGTGTTGAGGCCGACCAGGCAGAGCACCGTCCAATAGAAAGCCTGAGTCTTCACGATCTTGCGGATGAAGAATCGCAGCCGTCGCTCCCTCTTATTGTAGTTAGAGCCGTCTTTCCCATTCTTTATGCTGGAGCGGGCGAAACCTGTGGGGGAGGAAGGAGGGATGAAGTTTGACTGATATAGTTTTGGTTTTTTTTACCCACTTCCATAGTTTAGAAGATATTAGGATCATCTTTTTTTGCCGACTCTTTTATCAGCCCGATGCAAATGTCCTACAAACAAACCAAAGGGCTGAAGTTTGTCTGGAAAAGAACAGAAACTTTCTAAAGAGGGTTTTTTTTATCCTCACACGTCTTCATCCCTCTGTTTTCCTCACCTACTGCGTCGCCCATGTTGTCCTCCCCTTCCTCTGGGTTCAGCAGCTCCGTCTTGTTGTTTTTGGTTTTGATGGTTGGCCTTCGCCTCGTACCTAGCAATGAGAAAAATAAAAAAGAGATTGAGTCCTCTGTTTATTTAGATATCTCTCAAATGTTTCTGTGTTACCCATCCAACTGCCACTTGCATTGGTCATGTGCAAAACATTCACACATTTATTCATTTTTTTGCACAATTGTGATTCTGTTCTGATTTTGCCGTTTTCATCCAGCCTTTCTACTTCAATACTTCAAACTATGCATAGAGACATGCACATGTGAACACGGCTACTGTGAATGCCTGCTTTTCTCTAAATCTCTAGTCTCTATGTAGCTCTGTCTATATACTCTGTCTTTTGCTTACCACACTTTTCACTGTCACTTACAGTTCACACACACACATAGTATTTAAAATAAGAGAGAAAATGAATTACCATCAAAGTTCACTGTGCCGTCCTCCTCCGCCAGGATCACCTCTTCTGGACAAAAATAAATCAGATCTTAGTAGACTGTACTAGTTGGTTTTTTTCCGCATAGAGTATGTGTATACATGGGAACGAGCAGCGCGTGTGTGTGTGTGTGTGTGTGTGTGTGCGTGAGAGTGTGTTTGTGCACCGACCAGCTTTGCAGATCCACTCCAGGTATCCGTTGAGCTCTCTCTCAATCTGCTGCTGTCGCCTCAGCTTGAGGAACTCGCTCCTGTTCTCCACTCGCTCTCTCTCTTTGGCAAATTCACTGCGGGCGCAATCAGATTTTTTTTTATGTTATTTGGTCTCATTTTGATCAAACAAAACAGAAAAATATAGACCGTACAAAAGCAAATGGAAGTATAAAGTATTCTATCGAGGAGCGTACCCTGAGAGCACACCCAGCACCAGGTTGAGCATGAAGAAGGAGCCGATGATGATGAGGGGGATGTAGTACATCCAGTTCCAGGCGCTGCCCTCAACGTTGTTACTCTGCAGGATAAAACACAGAGACAGACTATTATTACTCATATAATATATTAAAATGTGAACGTTCATCAAGACTGAAGACGACCTGAAAGCTAAGAAATGTCTCACTTTTGATGCTCCTTTGCTCTTTTTGTGCAAAGACTTTTATCTGTGTTTTATCTTCAGTAGAAACTGATGAAACTATTCAGTGTTATATAGTCTTGGTTTGATTTAGCTCTAAATATTCCCAGCACAAACTGGTACTGCGCACTTTACAACAATTGTTTAATTTATTTAGCAAAAATAAGTTAAAGTTGCCCTGTAAAGTTTTCCGGTAAACAAACAAAACGTACATGTTTCTCCTTGAAACATATTCATGAATCCTGAAGTTCAGAGAAGCGCAATTTGTAATATTTCAAATTGTGCATAATTGACATCCATGTTTGCTGGCTAGCAGTCTTATTCTAAGCCGACTTTGTTGACAAAAAGGTTCTTATTGGAAGTAAACAGTAAAATAATATAATATTTGTTGTATCCAATCACTCATATTACTGATTGACATGAGTTGTATTCAATCATCGTCAGGGATAATGGAGGACCTACTTTCCTTGATATCATCACTATCATTGTGATTGAAAATGTATCTAATTGACTCCCTGTTATCTAACATTTAATCTTTAGTTATTTGATGCAGATATGATACTTTGTATGCTTATATTGTTGGTTTTACCATAGACTGTATATAAGAAGTGGACACAGTCCTCTTGATGTCCCCCACTGCTGTTTTGAAGCCTCTAGTTCGTTGATTACGCCGTCGCTTTGTTGTGTTTTCACAACCAATAAACAGAAGTTACCATATTTGGAATGCGGAGGAGTGACGTAGAGACACCGTATTTGGCTCAGGTATCTTTATACGGCAGAACTGGTGGTTGCCGCGAGGGTTTTAAACATGTAAGGTTATGATTTGATGAGTCTTTACTGAATTGGGGCGATTTTTAAGTTGAGATTGGGCTGACGTGTTTTGATCAGATCTTGCTGCCTATAACTTAAAACATTGCTTCATATCGCTACTAGTGGTCAAGAACTCCAATGAGTAACTTTTAAGAGTCGCTCACTGTTGTGTTACAGTTTTAGCTAGTTTGTCTGTGTTTCATGAACTATGATTTCATAGTGACTGATTTATTAGTAATTTGGTTTGTTTATGAAATCCAAATCAAACTACTTGGTTAATAAAAGTGAATTAACTGAAGATACATTGACAGACTGACAGAGCTGAGTTGTGTGTATTAGGATTCATATCCTGAAACCTGACCCGGCTGCAGAGACGTAACATTTGCGTGCAGACAGACAACATACAGACACAACACCATGCGTGGTGTTGCGTTACAGCGTCTCCTGCTTTTACAAACATTGATCGGGCTGACGTGTCTGGTGAACAACGTCAACGCCGACACAATTCACTGACATTGACTTTGCCGCTTCCTTTTTTCCCCCCCCAACATACAAGCTGACAGAGAGAATCAGGTTACCGGAGAATATTGTGTCTCTGTTCCCCGTGTAAAGCCTAAATGGAACCATCAGCTGATTATCATCTGCCGCTGGAGCGCTCGTATGCGTGTGTTTTTTATTCTGCACGGTACATCTAGTGCAAGCAGCCCCGTTCTCTATTAAACTTTCATTGGTTTCCTCCTGACTGCCCGCGTGAGTGTGGAAGTCGGCCTCCATCCATCAGGAAAAAAAAAAAAAAAAAAAAAGATGTTAAATATAGAGCGAGACGGACCAGAATAGAGAGTGGAAGAGAAGGAGGCGGAGAGGGAGGGAGCGAGCGACTCTGACGGCAGGGAAAAGGACAGATGAGAAGACGGATAAAAGGAAGTCGGAGAATGACGAAGAGAGAGTGGGATGGAAAATGGCTTTTAGACAAATAAATGGTGTTTTGAATCAAATCTCAAACTACTTTGTGCCTCATTTGGCCGAATGAAATACAAGCCAATCACCAACGCTCCACACCCCTCCGCCCACGCCACTCCTTCAGGGTGCTAAAAAGGATACGGCACAAAGCCAACGCACATCACAGAGATCACAAAGAGCAATCGATACGGTGACTTGATACATGTTCAAATGTTGGAAAAGAGGGGACCGGATTTATGTTTTTCTTATGGCAGACCATCAGTAACACTGCAAAAAAACAGCCTTCTCATTTGTTTCATTCATTGACTGCATAGACAAACTTGTCCTCGTTTATTTCCTGGTTCAGTGTGTGTGAATGACACAAGATGACAGGAAGTTAACATGGACCCAAGCTGTTGGTCGATACAAGAAGTGGAGACAGACACCATGACATCGCCCAACGGTTATGGAGCCTCCAGTTTTGGCATTTTGGTTTTTGGTCGCTATCTTGGCTTTTTGGGCCGTCGCCATCTTGGTTTAAAGCAACCAGAAGGGACACAAGATGGCGGAGCTGAATAATATTTGTTTTATGAGAACAAAATGTCACAATTAAATGAAATGAAGTGTGAAAGAGTTAAAGTTTAAGCCAAAATGCAGGACAACGCCGGGGTAACGACCTGTCAATCACAAGGTAGGCCCGCCCTAAATCATACTCTTCTTTATGGTCTATTTGACTCTAAATGGATCATAATTTACTAAATAAACCTCATGCTGTATTGAGCCTGTTTAACACACTGCTTTTCTGGTAATAGTTGTAATTCCATGTTCCATTAAACTACCTGGTTAGCCTAGTGCTTCCTCCTAAAACACTGTTCTCCTTGATGTTGATCCTGTGAACCAAACTCCATGTCACTAAAAGCTAACTCACGTAGTAGAGCATGTCCGTCCATCCCTCCATGGTGATGCACTGGAAGACGGTGAGCACGGCGAACAGGATGTTGTCGAACTGGGTGATGCCGTAGTTGGGTCCAATCCAGCGACCTTCACACACTGTGCCGTTGGGACACAACCTCGACGGCAACACTGTCCCGCACGGCATCGGGTCCACTACCTCGTCTGATAATAATAAAAATAAAATAAAAAGATCCACCATTGCAATGAACTCAGTTTGGATCAGAAAGCTAATTTCTAACCAAATGTTTTTTACCAATCCAAGGAGCTGGTGGTGTGGACAAACTGACAGACCTTTCTCAATAAACACAAGTATAATTTATAACATTGATAATTACTCTGTATCTCAGTGTCAAAAAAGCAGCTAAATTTCATTTATACTTCATTCTTTTGATTATTTACACCCTTCTTGTTTATACTTCTGTGAGGCCGTTCATTTCTTTTTTCACTTACGCGTGACTTTGTCGAAGCAGGTAGTGTGGAACTTTCCCATGTAGAACTCCAGGCCGATGATGGCGAACATGAGGATGGCCACGAACAACAGCAGGCCAATCTGCAGCAGGGGGATCATAGCCTTCATAATGGACTTGAGCACCACCTGCAGGCCTGGAGAACACAATCAGAGGAGGATCAACGACGCGTCTGAATATATGACGTAGCGCTGCCAAGAAAGTATGTTATAGTGAACTGATTTGGGGTCATTTATTTTGCGCCATTTCGTTGAAGCATTGAGAGACAAAGTGTACACTGTATTTTGTTATGTGTATGTTTCTGCAAAGCAAGAACTAAGGTGAGCACTGTCACCTGGTTTTAGTAAATACATGCATTGATTTGTCAAATTTATGAGTGAAAACGGCACTGTGCACACAAAGAAACACTTACTGGGAATCCCAGACACCAGTTTCAGAGGTCGTAGCACTCTGACGGCTCGTAGTGTCCTCAGGTCAAGCTGAGAGCCCACCGATGACAAAATACTGCAGGGAGAAAGCGAGAGAGGGAGGGAGGGAAAACAGAGGACAACGTCACTTTGACAGGTTATGTTTTTCCAAATCAGTTCCGAGCACAATGCCTAAACCGACACTGGCATGGTTCGACAAAGGAATGCGATCACATGAAAATGACTTGCTAAAAGTTTGCATTACAAGATTCACACCTGAAAAAAACACCTACCAAGAGAAGTTAGAAGTGACAAAGGTTGTACATGTGATAAAGAAGAAAAATAAAACAAATAAAAACACTATCCACTGAGAAGCGACTGAGCCAGACAGATCCAAAAGCACCATCAGTGAATTTGGACAAATATTTCGCTGATGATACAACTTGCTATCTTTCAAACTTTCCAGCTTTCTGCAGTTTCCATAAGAAAATTCAATCTACTTAGTACGACGGTTATTAAGAAATTCTGTCAAAAGCTCCAGAACAAAATTGAAAGTGGACCTTGAGGTGAGATATCTTTGTCAAATTATCAATATGTGAACAACTACCACCTTTACATTTGTGCTATAATTGAAAAATAAATCATGGTTCTGCAGCTCGATGGGCGTTCACCTTGTGGTCACATCATCCAAATTAAAATCTAACATAAAAGTGCACGTTATAACTGAGGTTGAAGTTGCCAATTACAACAGGAAGGATTGAGTCAGTGATCCAGGAACAGTATATGTCATGAGACACGCCTCCCGCTCTGACAGCACCGTTTTATGTGTCTTTAGTGTGTGTGCGTACGTGTGAAGCTCTGGTGTAAAGTCAGCCAGAAACAGGCTGGAAGATTCCATGCTCTGTCTTGTGCGGGGGCGGAAGGGTCTGTCCAACACAAGGGGGAGGGAGGGAGGAGTGTGGGGGCGTAGAGAAGGGGATGCACCGAGGAAGAGGAGAGAGCGAACGAAGGGGGAGGAGCACAACGTATGGCCAGATATGCAGTATGTAGTGGAAAGAAAACCTCCAAAATATACATTTAGGTGTTTATTTTATTACTTTGTCAAAATTCTCGAGCTGCAGCTTGATTAGATAATGCCTCATTTGCATATTTACACTTGTAAATCAAAAACTAATTGTCTTAATGTAAGTAAAATAGATACAAAGAGATGAAAACGTAAAAACCTTTGACTCGTTTTTAACATGGCTCATTTAGTGTTCAGATTCCTGTTCTGGACATGTATACAAACAAGGACCTATTTAATAAGATAATGCCTCATTTGCATATTAAAACATAATATTTCAGAAAAGTTGAATGCAGGTCTGAGATTTGCCCGATCTTTGTTAGATTTGCAGTTGCAATCTGTGTATATTTAGAGCTTTTGTGCCAAAAAGTCTTAGACGATCTGCCCACAGAAGCAACACTATACAGTATAACACTACCAGCTACAGGAATATAGAAAAAAGCCAAGAAAAAGATTCAATCAATGTGAAAAAGAAGAACGACAAAAAAAAGAACTTGATAATGATTTGAGGTAAATGTCTTCCTCCCTCCGTCCCTCTTTCTCTTCTATCCTCCTTTGTCTTCTTCCCCTCCTCATCCATCTGTCTCCAGGTCAGTTGCTAATTCCAGTAAGACCTCGTTTATTAACAGACACAGGACAGGCAGCCAAACCTCTCATTCCCTCAATGGATTTTTAACTGCCTCGGCTGAAGGCTGTGCTACGGACCCTAAAAAACACCGGACCTCAGCAGAAAAAAAAAAAAAAAAAAAAAAAAAGCAAACAGCCTCCGGTCCAGTAAAGATCCAACAGCACACATATGGATTATAGTCCGACGCTGAGTAAATGAGAGCATTTGAAAAAAATTGACTTTTATTTGTAATGTAATTCTCACACATTTTCATTCGTCACTTTTTTTTAATAATGTTTAATCTTCATTTTAGGTTTTTCCAGCTACACACATGTACAGTATTTTCACTTCATATTTTTTTTGTGCAACATATGCCTTTTCTTATTCAAAACATTTCAAATTTTCTCTATTTTGATATGTTTTATGATTTTTTAGTTTCTGTATCTTGTCACTATTTGCTGCTCAAACTGCTACTGGGACCATTAAAGCGTCAGATGCATTTGTAGGCTGAGTGAGTTGGATTTATGCATGCTGAGCAGACGGATGCAGCAAAAGAGCAAAAGGTTCTGTTTTGATCTCTAAAATGTAAATATTTTTCTGTCCCTCTCTGTCATTCATTTTCTCTTTGTTTATGTTTGTCCTGTTTCACCGCTTCTTCTTCTTTTCTTTTTCTTTTTCTCTCCCGCACATCTTATTGGAGGGGATAGTGCAGAGCTTCAGTATTCACAGCGCGAGACGCCAACCGTCCGCTGCTGCCAGACAACCTAAAAAACCCTCCAGGATGCAGTCACCCCTGGCAACGGCTGAACCTGCCCACACAGTGCAGCGAGGCAGCCGGTAGAGGGAGCGGCGACTGTGCTGCCGGTTGTGATGGGGAGGGAGGGGGGAGGGAGGGGAGGGTTAGGAGATGGGAAAAACAGTTGAACAACAACATGAGAGTGAAGGAGTTGAATGGAAGGAGGGGAAGAAAAACAACAGAGAGGAGCGGAGAAGGAGAGATGGCAAGAGAGAGAGGCGGACATGTACTGACTTATTGTTGTTGTATTATTATTATTCTAGTTTGTAAATTTGATTTAATATTTTCATAGCCTATGCTTATATAAGAGTGGTGATAAGAGACAAAAAGAAAGCATTTATCTAGAAAATAAATCATAATCTTAAATCTTTTCTTTTAGCGGTAAACGGAAGCGACCAAATTTGGAATGAGGAGGAGTGACGTAGAGCAGCTACCTGTCAATCACAGTAAGCCCCGCCCTAAAGCATCCCCTGCTTTATGGTCTGTTTGACTCTAAATGGAGCATCATTTACTAAATGAACATCATGCTGTATTGAAGAAGACTTGAAACTAGAGATTGAGACCATAAACTCATGTTTACAATGTTTACTGAGGGAATAAATCAAGAGAGAAGTAGAGTCATTTTCTCATAGACTTCTATACAACCAGAGGAGTCGCCCCCTGATGGACAGGAGAGAGAATGCAGTTTTAATACGCTTCTGTATTGGCTTCCCTCTTCAGAACCGTAGGTTGCCGCCTGATTGTGCGGCAGTTAAGTAGATGGATTAAGCTCACGTCTCATCCTCACAATACTTGCTTATGGAGTAAAGATCCATTTCTCACATACACAAAATTCAAATGAACGCACTTCATTTTCTATTTTACGTCATACATAGCATGATTGTGTGTTGGCATGCGATCCAAAAGACAGCCTCTGTATTAGTATTTGTGATATAAAATAATGAGAGAAGCACATGTACTTCATTTTGTACATTTTAGATTTTTTTTGTGTGTTCTTAGGTGTACTAAACCATTCCTTTATGAGCGTCCCTGATGAAATGCAGACATCCCCCTCTGAGAGACACGAGAGTGAGAGAAAGTGTGAGCAGATTGAAAGAGAGTGATAGTCCTGTGTGTCAAAAGTGTGAGATTCAACTGCTGAGAGAGAGAGAGAAGCCCCCAAAGAGAGAGAAGAGAGAGAGAGAGAGAGAGAGAGAGAGAGAGAGAGAGAGAGAGAGAGAGAGAGAGAGACTCCAGAGAGAAAGAGAGTCTTATCTGCAGGAGGGAGAAAGGTGTTTGGACAGCGGTGACAGAAGCTTTCACTCCCGGGAAACACCTAACAATCAAACTGACACACACACACACACACACACACACACACACACACACACACACACACACACACACACACACACACACACACACACACACACACAGTTTAAACTGTGCTTTATAATATGCTAACAGTGTGATCACCTTTTCTTGTGTTGCATCTTGTGTTTCACTTAAGCGACGTGTCTTAATGGATTAAAAGTCTTGAAGGATGTCATGAGGTGAAGAAACGGATCCTCAACGGTTACTATGAGGTCTTGCAAAAATGTTACATGCATGTTTACTGAGGTAACAAATCCAGAGAGAAGTAGGGTCATTTTCTCATAGACTTCTATACAATGAGACTTCTTTTTGCAAACCCGAAAATAAGCCCCCTGCTGGCCAGTAGAGAGAATGCACGTTTTAAGATACTTCCCACTGTCGGCACTCACGAAAGTCCAGTAACGCATTTAAATTTCAGCTCGGCGAAATAAACTTCCATCTTCACAGGAAACAACTCAGTTTGGCTGGAAAAGTGACAAAGCTGTTGTATCGATAAAAAGCAAAAATCCAACAAGGTGCAACAGAAACTGATTTAGCGAATTGATAATGCACATGATGCACATGATGCACGTGACTGAGCGTTCACTGAAGCTTCTGCTCCGCTTACGAGACAGAAAACAGAGTTTTCTACATTTTTTTTCACCGTTTTAAGTTTGAATGGCTCTTTAAGTTAGGTCATCTTGTCGGCCCTCCCACTGTACATCTCAACTCAATAGTCGCATAACGGTAGTGGATGGAAACAAGCGTTCATTTTTATTTTGCAGATATTTCTGGAAATTTTCATATAAATTTGCAAAACATTTGCATGGAAAGCTCACTACTGACTGCTAAGTACCATGAAATATACACAAACATGAACATGTAATATATTCATTTATAGAATAAATGCTGAACTTTTTGGTCATCATGTTCAAAAAAAAAAAAAAAAAAAAAAAAAGCCTAAAAATGTGGCCTCTCCCAACATGCAAAGCAGTCTGGGAGTGTACAAATGATATAAATCCTGGAAAACTTATACTGAATATTTTCCACCCATTTTCAAATCTCCCTTATTTCCCTTTTTTCTTATTAAAAGAAAATGGTGATATAGCATTAATGACATATGTATTGTGATAATATAATAATATAATATGCTATAATATCAATAATTATAGGCCCTTAAAGGAGAGGTAATCAGAGCGTGCTTTCATCTCTGTCTCTACTGAGGGACACCGATGTGATGATGATGAAGATGATGATGATGTTCATTTTTAACCCTGATGAGGAAGATCTCGGGGGTTCACTCTTCACTCTCTGCCCGGTCTCTCCCCGCTCACGGCATCGCCATGGCGACCGGCGATTCCTCTCTCCGCCGAGTCTCCACGGTTACCGACCTGCTCTCGTTCACGAGCGTTGCCGGGGCAACGCAGCCACCGGCTCATTGATGGAATCTCGGCATTGCCGCAGCAACGGGGATGGGGAGCGGGTCTCCCAGCCATTGATTTTTCAACCCCTCCGAGCCCCCGCATCTCCCTCCTACACACACACACACACACACACACACATGCACGAACTATCCACACGTTAACCTCAACTACCCTCTCACACAACAGCAGCTCCCGTGCACGGTGAAAGCGCACGAGCTTTACGTCCATGCAGAAACACACACACACACACACACACACACACACACTGACCAAACGAGTGCATCCTTTTACCGCATACAAACACAGATACACTCCCATCATGTGCATGCGCTCACTCTGCACACGTACACACACACACACACACACACACACACACACACACACACACACACACACACACACACACACACACACACACACACACACACACACACACGATCTGATGATGGAGACGAAATAGTATGGACGACCCACTTTCTCTGCTGCTGCTGCTGCTGAAATTGCTGTGTTTT
>NC_072457.1:2621970-2634470 GCF_027596085.1 Anoplopoma fimbria
GGCTGGGATTTAAATAAGTACGTAAAGGTAGAAAAAGTACGGAAAACACGTTAGAAACATCACTAACGTTATTTCAAAATAAAAGACATGAATACCGGTCTCCTGGATGAAAGTCGTGTGTTTGTTTGACCGTCCCACCATAAGTAGCAGTCTCACTTTTTAGTGAACGTTGTATTGAAAAGACAAGTACGGCATAAGTAGTTAAATATCGTACAGTAATACCTCCTGCTGGTCTACACATTTAAGCAGAGCAGCGTGGTTTCTTTTTGCCGGAGAAAACAAGGTAAGAAACCACAAGTCTTGCTCTCCAAACCTCTCACATCCCTTCCCTCCCCCCCCGTCTCTCGCCTGCAGATACGGGACATTAAGCAGCACTTTCCGACCGTTATGTCACCGCTCAACCCCCCCCCGCCCGTCCTCCTTCACGGAAATGGTACGACCCAATCACTTCCTCTTATTGGGAGAGCCCATTTGCTCTGTGCAGAGGGGAGGAGAAATCGCTGGTGTATGGTTGGATGGTTGGAGGTGAGGGGGATACTGTGATGGCTCCATCACCTTAGCGGATTGGGAATCTTCCCCACCAGCTCGTGTCATCAGACCTCCGCCTCCCACTTCGTCAAAGACACCGTCTCTCTTTTTCTCTTCCCATCCAAACGTCTCCTCCGATCCCTCGTTTCATTCCTCTCTGCCTTCCTCTCTTCCCCCTCCCCTGGTTTGCTGAGGCGTTCATTGGCAGAGGCAGGATGCGAGCACTCTCATTCTGACCACATTCCCCCCCCACTCCCCCTTCCTCTTTCCTTCCTTCCTTCCCTCTCTCTCTTTATTTTCTCACTCACACATTTACTGCTGATCTCAGCAGAGTGCTAACACTCAGCTGATGGACTCCCTTTCTACCTCCACCCCCAACCAAACTCCCTCTTTTCCCCCTTCATTCCATTTACTTCATGTATGATCAGGTGGAGGAGGACAGAAGGTGGCTTTACTTCTCTCTCACCTGTCTTCAGTCCGTCCTCGGCCCTTCTGTCCTTTAATCACATATATGTTTATTAACCTTCATTTATCTGTTGAAGGCTTGCTGAGTGCGCATCCTTTTTCTGCAAACACCCTCTGGCCACTGGAGGGGCAACTTAAAGTTCTGCCAAGTGAAACCGATGCGGAAGTGTCTTTAACCTGCATTTTCTCTCCTGTCCACCAGGGGGTGACTCCTCTGGTTGTATAGAAGTCTATGAGAAAATGACTCTACTTCTCTCTTGATTTATTCCCTCAGTAAACATTGTAAACACAAGTTTATGGTCTCAATCTCTAGTTTCAAGTCTTCTTCAATACAGCATGATGTTCATTTAGTAAATGATGCTCCATTTAGAGTCAAACAGACCATAAAGCAGGGGATGCTTTAGGGGCGGGGCTACTGTGAATGACAGGTCGCTGCTGCTACCAGAGCTGTATACGGTGTCTCTACATCGCTGCTCTGCATTTCAAATATGGTCATTTCCATTAATTTGCTGAAAAAAAAAAACTCCATGGCACAGCCATAATTGAACACGTTATACAGCAACATTTGCAGAACTTGAGGCATCATATCAAGATGATGTCATGAACCCAGACATGACAGCATTTGGTTTTTCTGACGTATCCGTGACTTCCACAACATGTACAAAGCAGCAAAAGTGGTTATTAAAAGTGGTTGTATCGACTAAGGGGGAATATTTGCATTTGTTGAGAACACGACAGTAACAGAGTAAGAGATGTTCGATCGTTATTCACTTTGTATTTGTAGGTTTTCCAGCTCCAGCTTTCCTCATTCTCTGGTGCAGTAGCTGTTTGTCAGTCCTGCTCCATCCCTGTCCTTTAATTACACCGACACTCATCTCTCTCCTGTTCACCCACGTCATTCTATCCTGTCTCTAATCTTCCTCCAGTTTTTCCATCTACCGCTCTCTCTCTCTCTCTCTTTCTCTGTTGATCGCCCACCTGTCCCCTCCGTCCACGGTCAGCATGACTCTTGGACCTCATGAGGACACGACGTCTGGACTTCTGCGTCCTTGTTTGTGGGCGTTTGTGTTCATGTCATGGAGTTGAATATTTGTGTCGAAAGTATGTATGGTGTTCTGTTTTTCTGTTGTTTTAGGTTGCAAATATCCAAACATCTATTCGTGAAGTCCAATGAACTACCCACACATAACTCATAACAGCATCTTATTAATTAGTGTCACCCAAAAACTAACATATATTGATCCCCTGAAGGTGAAAACCTTATAATAATCTATTTTCTTCCTTCTCTGCCAGAGAGGTCAGATGTCAGAGTCAGGTAGAGATTGTAAGTGTCTTGCTAAAGGACACTTAAGCCGAACAAATGCTTGTGAGCACTGTGGGTGTGATGATGAACCGGTCTAACTCTACCACCTTGCTGCCCTCACACTGTGTGACTGTAGGTGTGCGTTTTGTGTCTGTGATCTCTATTTCTGTTCACAAGGGTGTGTGGGTGCTCACAAAGCACCACACACTGAAGCTCAGGGGCTTTTAGCATCAAAACATATTTTGTTTAAAAAGATCCATGTCGCCTTCTTCATTTCGTAAATGTTGTTTCAAAATGGCCGGTTGATCCGTAGAGACGAACTTCAACCACAAAGATTTAATGGAGCAAGTGTTTCAGCCAATAATCCCAATCCTCATTTATAGCAGATGATCTGTTTAAGGAAATAGATAATGTGCAACATTTTTTTTTTGATCTCACCCAGAGAAATTGCCTTCTTCTGACTGGTTGGTAGGTTTCTGTATAACAGAATATAGTATATTTTACTGCAACTTAAGCTCTGTGCTACTTTCCCACTTAACTATCAGCGAAAAGGTTCTCAAAACTTCATGACCAAAATATGTTTTCATCAGTGGCTTCCAGATTTACTGACCAATTTCTGATCGGCCACCCATGTGTGTGAAGGTGGCAGAACTTTTCATTATAGGCTTTTGAACACTATCAAATCATTTCCAACACTGGTATCAGTATCAGAACAACTCTAGTTTTAAAGCAGCCATCATTTCTGTCCTTTCTTAAACAACCACGCTGTCACTGAATGCACTCGTCTGCTATCTTTGTAAATCAGAATAAGCTCTACGAGTATTATCACGCATGCAGCCATTACGATGCTTGTGCAAACCAACACCCTTTACATGAGCGGTGTGTTCAAGTGCAGCAGACTGGCTGCAGGGCACAGAGTTGGAGGGTATAGAGGGAACGTATAGGAGAGTGATGAGGCTGTAAATGACTGCAGAGCAATAATGATAATGGAAGTGATGGCAAAGGGACAAATTCTCAGCCAGGTCTCTCTCTCTCTCTCTCTCTCTCTCTCTCTCTGTCTCCCTCTCTCTCTCTGTGGCCTTATTTCTCTCTCCTAAGCTGGACTTCATTTCCTCACTAAATGTTCTTACAGTTTTTTCTCAGTGGATATACTTTATCGCCTTTGTGCGCCAATGCACAACATTGAATTAATATTAATTTGGTGTTGGGGAGTGACCGGATTCACACCAGAGTCAGAAGCTTCCCCCAGCTTAACGTTTAACCTTTGTTTTGAACTATTTTTGTCAGATTGAGTCGATACAGCTGTATATTTTTTTATGAAAACCAGTTTCATCTACTCTGTCCCGTTTCTGACGCAAAACTCAGCTGTGAGTCGACTCTGCAGTGAGTCAGACCTTCCTGTTTCCCTCCTGTCTTGAGTTCTGATGACATTTGGTGTCTTTGCCAGATACACTTGTGACTCAGGATGCCACTGAGAGACACTCACCAACCAGGAAGGGACTCACAATGACTACAAAGAAACATAAACGACTACAAAGTGACTAAAACAACCACAAAATGACCACAAAGAGATGCAAAACGACTACAAAGAGACACAAAATGACTACAAAGAGACACAAAATGACCACAAAGAGACAAAAATGACTAAAACAGATGAAAAAAACTACAAAACAGAAAATGACTAAAAAGATGAGACCACAAAGTTCTTTAACAACACTTACTTTGTTTTAAGCTTTTTCTAAAATCCAAAAGACTCAAGTTGCAACGAGCAGACAGAAAACAACAAATGTTCCTAATTTTATACAATGTCTTATTGCGTATGAAAGTATAAAATAAGTAAAATAATAATATTGGTGTACAGATTGAGCAACCAGATGATAGTAAAGAAGTTCCAAGGATTATGGAAATACAGTCAAATTAGCTTTTTTTTTTTTTTCTGAAATTGACAGGTTTTATTTATGTTCTTTGCTCCATATTTTATTTATTTTTTGTGAGCCAACTTCAGCCACTTCCTTTTATGAAAGAGCAAACTACAGAGTTTTACAGCCACTTTTCAAGTCAACAAGAAGCGAGTTCTGAATGTTCCTTTAAGCTTTTGCTCCAGTTTCACCAAGTCAAAGCCGAAATCACTTGCAAATTCACTCTCAAAAACAATAAAAAGACCCATTTTGGACAAATATACATAAAGTATACCGTTCAAAAACATGTAGCTCAGATTGTGTAAGATGAGAGAGGTCTATTCCTGTCTCTGGACGTCCATTAGAAGAGTCGTAGGGACGTCTACGGTGTCCTCTCAGTGACTGACTGGCCCAGAGTCTACCCTCAGTGATTAGATTACTGTGTGACGTCACAGCACGGCTCAAAATCAATGGACTGTCATCTCTGAATACTAAATACACCGGTCACTCTGTGTGTGTGTGTGTGTGTGTGTCTGCTCCTCTTTTATTCCCTATCTCATTAATTCCTGTCCTCATCAAGTCTCTCTCTCTCTCTCTCTCTCTCTCCAGTGTGTTCGCCAAGCACACTTGCATGAACACACACACACACACACACATTTCACAAGAGCACACGCACACACTCTTATAGAAACCAGGTGAGAAGACGCCACCAAAGCAAAGGTCATGGGGTCATTAATGTGAGACACAACAGGTGAATATATTAACTGATATGATTACTCATTGGAGACCATGAATGACTAAACCAAATGTAATGGGAATCTGCCAGCAGTCACGATGTGGAGTGTTGGGTGGATGAACAGAATAGCTATCATACTGTGTGTGTGTGTGTGTGTGTGTGTGTGTGTGTGTGTGTGTGTGTGTGTGTGTGTGTGTGTGTGTGTGTGTGTGTGTGTGTGTGTGTGGATGGACAACAAGGTGTCCTATTCAATTATATTACAATACAACTAAACAGTTTTTTCTCAATTACGTTCTGAGGGAAAACGTTTTTTTTATCCTGGATAACAGTCATCATTTTAAACAGTTTGAAATACTTTGTTGAATTGAAACAAAAAGGGGCTGCAAATCTACTTCGTTAGGTTTGAGAAAGTTTGAGAAAACACATCACGGTTCTGCTGTAAATAAATAGGAATTTGAAAGAAAACTAAACAAAAACTCAACAAAAAATATTTTTTTTACGTCAAAAAAAACTAAATCCTCAACAAAATACAAAACGTGTTTCATAATGCAGCTTATTTGTGTGGGAACTTCATTTTTAGGAGGAGGGGGGCTGGTATGAATATGTTTTACTGATATATTAAAGCCACAGACAAATGAATGTATGCTCGAGCCAATGACTGTCTTTGACTACATGACTTTTGTAGGAACTTCCAAACAAGGATGTCGGGAAATCAAGTAAAGCCGCAAATTTTCCCCACGTTGTGAAAAAGATGCAAATTTGAAAGACAAGTCAAAACCCTTTGGAGACTTTTCCACAAATGTCTTCTCCCTCTCTCTGGAGGCCTTAAATCGGTCCTCACAAAGACAGTAACACACACTCTCACACACACTCTCACACACACTCTCACACACAAGGAAACACAGCCAACATATGCCGTCTTCTGTGTTCGTATACCGCGACTTCAATTAAAAATGTTTTATATGAATATACATGAACGCTTGAAATATGACTGTAATTGGCGATATAGGCCATGCATGGTAATGATCCCACACGGTATATGTGTGTGTGTGTGTGTGTGTGTGTGTGTGTGTGTGTGTGTGTGTGTGTGTGTGTGTGTGTGTGTGTGTGTGTGTGTGTGTGTGTGTGTGTGTGTGTGTGTGTGTTATATAGGCTGAGCAGAGTGATTGATCACAGGGAGCAGGGAAAAGCAGGTTACTGCAGCGCTACACACTCTCTCTCTCTCTCTCTCTCTCTCTCGGTGCTCGCTCTCTCCCTTCCCCCCCTTCTCTTCCGTCTCTCCCTCCTCCCATCCTTCCTCACCCTCTCCATACATCACTCTCACCTCCGCCACCCATCACTCTTCTTCCTCCTCCAGCTCCACCTCCTCCTCCTCCTCTCTCCGCTCTCCGTCCCATCTCGCTCCTTCTTTAACAGCCAAGCCCATCTCGTTATTCCTCCCCCCTCTCCCTCTCTCCCTCTCTGTCCTGTTATCCGGAGCCCAGGGGAACAGAGAGACATTGTCACGTGTCCTCTTCTTCTTCCACCTCCTCCTCTGTTATCTAGCTGCAGTAGTACAGCTCTACTCTACAGCTGCTCTCTCTCTCTTTCTCTCTCTCTCTCTCCATCTATTTGCAAATCAAAAACCAACACTGAGTCCTTGTCATATTCTAAAAATTCTCTAATTTGGTATTTTTGAAGATTGCCGGTGGAAAGCGCTGTCTAAAACGTTCCGAAATAGGTGTTCGGTTTTACTATTAAGGCCATAGCAGATGATTTTAATTATTTTTAAACTCATATTACCTTTATTTCCCCTTTTCTATCTACTATACCTACAAAGCTGCGACAAATGCAGGGAGTGTTTAGTTTTGTTGACAGCAAAAAGTAACAGAAAAGGGAAATCATTTGTAAAATGAGTGAATACAATTTGTATTTTTGTTTGACAGACGACAGAACATGATGTGACATTATAGTAAAGGTCATTTTACCTCATCCTCAATGCTTCTTCCTGTATTTGATTAGCTAGCAACCATTCATATGTATAAAACTATACACAGCGTTCCAAGTGAAGTGTGGTTTTTTGCCCGAAGCCATCCAGACGAGTTACAAGCTTTTAACATTGAATTGAAACTTCATCAAAATGTCTGGTTGTCGGTTGTTGTCAGAATCAATATTCCAACAGCGGACGTCAAGTTCTGCAGAATTCAGACAGAAACACGACCGTTTTAGAACAACGGGTGTTCCAGTTTAACCAGTGACCGTGTTAACTGGTGACTTGGTTGCTCGTAGTAACTGACGTAAATGTTTGACGTAGTTATTAACATGGATGAATGTATATCTAAAATTGATTGAAAGTGTCCTTTTTAAAGAGGACACATACATGTTTTGTTGGTGTTTTCAACCGCTGCCGTCGCTATGGGCAACCACAACACATTCGGCAGAGATATATAATATATAAACCATATAATATATGGTTTATATATTATATCTTTAACCTATCCCAACTGTGGCTCAGGAGGTAGAGCGGCTCGTCGACTAATGACTTGTAGTGTACAGCTCTTTAAATGGTTGGAAGATTAAAAAGTTGTTATATTAAAAGTACATTTACCATAGTTACCTTATTAACAATTTCAATCCACACCATTTCTTTTTGTACATCAGCCCATGTCACCACGTGAATTTTTTATTTATGTACTTTTATATTACATATGTCATCAGCTGAGTGAAAAGATGTAGATGTAAAAAATTGTAAGAAACAAAACAAAACAAAGGAAACACTGACTAATTAGAGCAAACTGGGCTTTTTGTGAGGGTTTCTCTTAAAGAGACAGGGACTAAAACGGAGCATTTCAGACAGAAAGTGAATACAGGTATATTCAGACGGACACTATGAGAAAAATAATGTATTTTTTGAAGATTAAAGCATGTAAACTTGTTCTAGTAGAAACCCCAAATACAAGTATAAGCCTGAAAATGAGCCTGATATGCCCCCTTTAAATTAACAACATACAGAGAATTCAATGACTAGATTTCTATGAGAGCTTTCGAACGCATTTACAAACCTGTAAGCTCTGGAATAAATCTTGTTTTAGCTTTGACACATTTAAATGAAGAGAGGGAAGAAGAAGAGAAAGAAAGAGAGGAAGCTCTGCTATCGCCATAACAACAAACCCGCTCCCCCATCTCTCGGAAAAGTGACATTTCACTTTGCCCTGGTTGCTGCTCCCTGCAGTGCTGCTCTGATCCAGCCCTATGTGTGTGTGTGTGTGTGTGTGTGTGTGTGTGTGTGTGTGTGTGTGTGTGTGTGTGTGTGTGTGTGTGTGTCCTCATTAAAGGGAGCCCTGCGACTGAGGGGGAGTGGACCCTGATCACACGCACACACTTTGTCAAACCAGACCTCCTGTGTCTGTGTGAGTGTGTTTGAGATCAGAAAAAGAGAGGAAGTCATGCTTCAAGATGACAAGATGCACACACACACACACACACACACACACACACACACACACACACACACACACACACACACACACAGACATACACACACACACACAATCTGAGTAAGGATTAAAGGAAAAAAACTAAGATCTGTTATCGTATGTCTTTTGTAACATCGTTAAATTCACAGAGTTTAATAAACCACACCTTTTAAATATAACTGGATTCACTGAAATGATTATGTGTGTGTGTGTGTGTGTGTGTGTGTGTGTGTGTGTGTGTGTGTGTGTGTGTGTGTGTGTGTGTGTGTGTGTGTGTGTGTGTGTGTGTGTGTGTCTTCTATATGTCTGTCTGTATTTCTTTCCCCTTGACAAACACTATATCTTGTTACCATCTCCACCCATCCCCCTCTTTCTCGCCCAGGCAGCCATATTTAGATCACACACACACTGATACACCACCACTCCTACCACCTGCACACACACACACACACACACACACACAGACACACACACAAAACATACACACAACACACACAACACAGACGGAAAATTAAGAAGTATGTGAGTAGGTAATAACTCATTATACACGTTTGGTGGAGTCCCTCTAGGTAAATAAAAATAACAGATACACTAATAGGAAGATTTTGGGATTTTTTTTCCATCTGATTGTCATTTGTTTTGTAAAAGCAGATATTGTTTCAATATTTCTAGACAAATAAAAACGTAAAATCACAGAAAATCTTCCTCCATCAGAGTAAAGGATGAACAGAATCCTGGTTATCAGTTACTATTCTTAATATTTATCCTTTTTTTTTTAGATCCACATGAAACACTGTTCACATCAGTATAAATTAACCGCCACTTATTAAAAAAATTAAATATGTCACATTTAAAGCTGGTTATTATTTCAATCTTCCAAAACAGAGGTGAAAAACACCATGAACAAACGGAAAGACTGGAGTTTTCATTAAAACAACATTATAACCAGTTTGTTATTTGCATGCCAAATGAATCAGAGCACACAAAGCCAAACTAACTCCTCAGTCCGATATGATTGGCTGCTGACTAACAACATAGCTGTTAAAAATGCTGTTTTTTAAACAGAGTCTGGTGCAGCGCTCCCTTCTCATAAAAAAAGACGACATTACACCACTTCCAGCCAACTTTGTAACCAGTACAGACAACTTCATCTTCACTTCACCTGTTCAACTGATTCTTAGCATTTAGATAACAGACATTTGACGTAACCACAAACACACACAGACTTGTTCACGGACACACGGCGGTGCTCCGCTGCAGACTGAATAAAAAGGAAACACTAGAGTGGCGAGCCTATTTAGTGCTATTTTTGACATTATGAATATATTTATTTGGCCTGGTGGGGGGGTTCCCGTTGGCCCGGCGTCGCTCCATTTGTTTAACAAAAGTTCACTTCTGATCGTGTCTAGCTGTGATCCAAAAATTATTCAGTCTGGAGTCTGAGAGGAATTACAAAAAAAAAAAAAAAAAAAAAAGAAGAGATGGCCCCGACTAACCCCACACTAGAATGGAACAGGTAACCATGGCAACACATCCTGCACATTTCAGTATCCAGAGGGGCAAGACACAATAGTAGAAACATAGAAATAAAGATAAAGTGTAAAACTCATATAAATGACAGAAAAATAAGTAACAGAAAAAAATTGTATTTCACACAGCACAAGTTTTTTTTTTGTGAAGTATAAAAAGTAATAAAAGTAAAGTTTAAATGAAACCAAAATGATTTAGTAGATATATCGCTGAGGACTCACCCGGTGAGCACCACCACGAAGTCCATGACGTTCCAGCCGTTCCTCAAATAGGAGCCCTTGTGTAACGCAAAACCCAGAGCCAGGATCTTTATCCCCGACTCGAAACAGAAGATGGCTATGAAGTAGGGCTCCGTCTCCTCCTGCAGGAGGAACAAGGGAGAAGGGAGGGAAACAAAAAGGAGTAAAAAGGCAGATTAGGTGAGGAGAGCAGAAAGAGAAGAGGAGTGTCGAGAGGAAAGGAAGTGACAGAAGAAGAAAAGGGTCATTGTGGGTCAAGAATGTCAGTGTTTATAGGATATGATACAAAATTGGCAGTTTTTGTGAATTTATTGTCTTTTGCCTGTGTGATTGTGAACAGTGTGTTCATTCAAAACCCTGTCTCTCCTTTAAAAAATACATTCCAATACAACTAAACTGCATTCTTCATTAAGTTTAAACAAGTGGTTTTAACATAGAAAGAAAACAAAACAAAAAAGGCAAAGAAAACTTGTATAGGTGAAGGAAAACGTCATGGTTTGGCTTTCTTTTAAGTTATATTAAAATTAGATGTCTAATTAAATCTATGAATTGTGCCTTACTGTAGTGGATCGAGTATGTTGTAGAAGTAAAATGTGGCAACAGAATAGGTGAGGCTTTGTTTTTAGACCAGCCGATGGCCATAAAAGCCTTTTGGGACACAAACAACGGTCTCCTGGGTGAAAGTCCTGTGTTTTCAGGCGGTTTTACACACATACATAAAAGTTAAAACATTTGCCAGTAGATATGGTACAAACGACATATATGATATAAGCGAAGGATATACATTTTCCCCTCGTGCTCATTTAACAGCGAGAGCTTGATTTCTGAATTAAATATTTATTTTCCTTTTGCAGTTAATCTGCTGTTGAATGAGGAGAAGGGGAAAACATTGTAATGTTCATAGGAAAACAATGGTTTTGCGGGTAAAGTGCGTCTCCGTGTGATTGGCCCATAAGTGTTTATGTTTGTGTATACCGATCTCTGTGTGTGTGTGTGTGTGTGTGTGTGTGTGTGTGTGTGTGTGTGTGTGTGTGTGTGTGTGTGTGTGTGTGTGTGTGTGTGTGTGTGTGTGTGTGTTACCAGTCGTTCAGAGAGAGGCGTTTTGTCTCCATCGGGAAGGTGCTGCTCCAGAGCCAGGACGATGCAGTTTGCAATGATGGTGGTGAGGATCATCCACTCAAACGGAGTGCAGCTGGAGTTAAGGACAACATCTCGTACCGACGTGTGAAATGTGTTTTCCTCTCTGTCTCTCTTCATTGTTTTGTTTTTTTATACTCTCTAATGTCAAACTGTTACATAAAAGGTACAATTCCATTTACGAAAGTTAATAAATATTCAAAATAATGTGAATAATCCGTCCTACATTCTGTTCAACCTCATGTTGTAGTTAGAACAAGACAAATTCCCTTTAACAGACACATAACAGATAGAAAACAGAGACTATTTGTTGCTCTTATTCTTATTATTCATGCGTTTTTACCTCCCTGCAAAGAGCATTGTGACTCATCTGTTTTTATTTTAAGGTCTCTGTAAATACACTTAACACCGTTTGAACTTTACAGTAGCTGACTTAGATTTTTACATCATATTTTATAAACCCTTTATATGCACGTCACTGCACAGCTTCCTAAAACACACACGATGACTGACGTTATTATTCAATGTAAACGGAAAACGGTCATTTTATCAAAGCGGAACACGTGAATAAAATTCACACACACACACACACACACACACACACACACACACACACACACACACACACACACACACACACACACACACACACACACACACACACACACACACACACACACACAGGGGTTGACTCACAGAGGTCGCCTGGTGGAGCAGCCAGCTTTTCACAGCGCCGCATCCAGTCAAGTGTGTTTGCATGTGTTGTGTGTGTGTGTGTGTGTGTGTGTGTGTGTTGTGTGTGTGTGTGTGTGTGTGTGTGTGTGTGTGTGTGTGTGTGTGTGTGTGTGTGTGTGTGTGTGTGTGTGTCCATGCCTGAGTAATGGCCGCTGGAGGGGCTAAGATGACTGGATACATCCAGACAGATCAAGCCTGCGCCTAATTGGCCAGTCATTATCCTGTTAGCCTGTATGTGTGTGTCTGTCTGTCCATGTGTGTGTCTGTATATGTGTGTGTGTGTGTGTGTGTGTGTGTGTGTGGTGGGGGTACGTGTCTGTTGTCGTGTTTACCAGATGCAACGTTGACATTGACACTATGGCCGGAGGACGGCCTCTGTCTGTCTGTGTGTGTGTGTGTGTGTGTGTGTGTGTGTGTCTATGTGTCTGTGTGTGTGTGTGTGTGTGTGTGTGTGTGTGTGTGTGTACGTGTGTG
>NC_072457.1:2639470-2649470 GCF_027596085.1 Anoplopoma fimbria
TGCTGAGTTCCCCTGAAACCCGAACCTTGAATCAGAGTCAGACCGGGTCTAATCAGCCTGATCGGATCTCATTGAGGTCTGTTCTTATAGAAAGGGTTCTTATGCTGGTCAGGTTTGGGTGAGGACGATTTCCACTATTAGCCTATTCTAAGAAAACTACTAATGTATTGAAGCCAATGGGAAAACATCCAACTTCTTTCTCTGTCAACACCCTTTTTTTTTGCAACATATAAGGATCTCTTCATGAAACAACGTTTGCAAAATCTATATTTCAGTCAGAGACGCTTTAATAAAGGAATCGTCCGTTTACAGCAAATGTTTCAAAGTAAGATCTGCTGTTTGCGAAGGATGCGAAACAATCAGTGGATTCCCCCTCTAAATAAACATACAGGAGTATAAATCTTTATTTAAATCAACAGATTACTGGCCACGCAGCTGTGAAAGAGCAAATGATCGTGATCAGCCAATCAGCCGATACGAACACGCCTCCCTGAACCAACACTGAGCGCTTTTCATTTCATTCGGGTTTGATATTTTCATCCTGCAGCTGTGGAACAAACAACAAAGATTCACCCTCCACATCCTTAAAGTTTCATCCTCTCTCACTTTCCTTCTTCCTCCATCTGCCTCCTCCTCCTCCTCCTCAGACCCTAAAATCACTGAAAGTCTCTCTTCACCTTCCCTTCTCCTCCGTTCTCATTCAGCCATCTTGCCTTCTCTCCATCCTCCTCCTCCTCTACCTCGACTCCCCCCCCCCTCCTCCCTCCCATCCTGCTCCACTCTTCTCCTCCATGAGCCGCTATATATAGACATGTGGAAGATAAAAGGGTGCGTCTCCCTCCCTCCCTCTCCCTCTCTCTCTCTCTCTCTCCCCCTGACCCCAGCTCTTTTTGATTTGTGGAAGAAGCTTTTTTTTTTTTTTTTTTTTTGCCAAATATCTGCTGTGCCACTTTTGCAGGCTGGTAATGAGAACTGCAAAGAGTCTCTCTCACACACACACACACACACACACACACACACACACACACACACACACACACACACACACACACACACACACACACACACACACACACACACACACACACACACACACAACACACACACACACACACACACCCGTCCATCACTCTCCTGTCTGACTGGGCTGAATCATTGCATCCACCATTTTTGTACTTAGAAACCACAAACAAACACATCGCCTACTGACACACACACACACACACTTGCACACAAAAAAAAATGCATGCACACACACACACACACACATACACACCCATGCATAAGCACACAAACAAATTATTCACACAGAACACACACTCACGTACAAACACGCAGTAACACTTCCATGACGCAACTAGAGGAAAGAGTCTGATCTCTACAGTACGGCTGTGCACACACACACACACACACACACACACACACACACACACACACACACACACACACACACACACACACACACACACACACACACACACACACACACACACACACACACACACACACAGTTCATACTGTATAACTGCTGAAGCAGCTCAGATCTTTGGCTTCAGCTGGTCAAAACCGCCCTCTTCAAAATGAACAAATACATTCAGAAAGTGATTTTTCTCTGATCTTCAGTTTACTTAAATCACTGTCTGCAGCGACAAGGCCAGAAATTACATTATACACTAGATTAGATTAGAGAGGATCAGATTTTAATTATCGCCATCGGAATTGGGTCATTTGGGCAGCAGAGAAATGTAGAGTACAGTCAGATTGTAGGGAAGTCTATGAGAAAATGACTCTACTTCTCTCTTGATTTATTCCCTCAGTAAACATTGTAAACATGAGTTTATGGTCTCAATCTCTAGTTTCAAGTCTTCTTCAATACAGCATGATGTTCATTTAGTAAATGATGCTCCATTTAGAGTCAAACAGACCATAAAGCAGGGGATGCTTTAGGGCGGGGCTACAGTGATTGACAGGTCGCTGCTGCTACCAGAGACGTACACGGCGTCTCTACGTCACTCCTCCGCATTCCAAAATTGGTAACTTCTGTTAATCGTTTGCAAAAAAGTAGTTTATTATTTTGACTTTTTCCAGTCTACTAATTTATTCTTCAAAAAATGTTTATTTGTTGTTCTACTCAAACATTTCCACTGAACTCATTACGCACCTTTCAAGAAAATCCAACAAAGTGCGATAAAATAGCCACAAACGACACAAAACTCGCTGGTTGCCATCGGTTACGGAGATGGAACGCTGACGTTTCCATTTCAAATAAAGAAGAAAATGCCAAAATGAGCAGCTGGAGAGTTTGGTTGAAAAACAAACTTCAGATACAGGGAGGAACAAATTGTCCAAGGACTTGAAATGCCACCAAATCAACAACCAGTAATGTAAAAATATCTAAGTAATCAGTAATATATACTTGAAATGATGTAAGCAACACTCTGTACAGCAGTGTAACAACGTTAAGAGTTTTCCTTTAACATGATTACCTTTAGAAAACATTTAAATCTGGAACATCATATCTTCAATCCCACAAACTCTCTGTATTTTTAAAACACCCTCAAATCCATCTTTCATTTTAAAGAAAGTATCTCCAGCAGCTACCTCTTTAAGGCATCACATCTCTCCACCATCTTCCCTCTCTCTCTCTCTCTCTTTCTCATGCCATCATGAGTGAAGGCCTCTTTCTCTTTCCTCTTAATCCGAACCACTTGTGCCGGAAGATACTCTGCGACTGCTCTTTTCCATCCCTCCTTCACTTTCATTCATTCATTCCCTTGTTCCCTTTTCCTTCTCTCTCGCTCCCTCCATCACACAATCTTAACTCAGCCGGGCCGACGGCTGCAGCATCAGCATCTCCTCCTCTTAGATGGGAGGCGGTGAAAAGAATGAAGAATAGAGTGAGTGAAAGGTGAATAAAAAAAAGGAGAAAAGAGGGAGGATGAAGAACAAAAGAAAAAGGGGAAGGGTGAAGAATTGAGTAAAGAGAGGATAAGGAGGTAAGGAACAGAAAATAGGCGGGAGAGAAGGAAAGTGAGGAAGAGTAAGAGGTAAAGATGTAGAGAACAGGAAAGATTGCAATGAAAAGGTAAAGCATGAAGTGAATACTGGGGAAAAAAGGAATAAATGAATGATGGATGAAGAGATGGAAGGAAAGAAAAGGAAGGAAAAAGGCAAGGAAAGAGGAACTGAAGACTGTGGAGGTGCAGATGAGAATAAGGAAGTGTGGTGAAAAGAATGAAGAAAAAGAGTGAATAAAAGAAGGAGAAAATAGGGAGTAACCTCTTTAGGAGGGATGGAGGGAGGATAAGGAGGTAAGGAAGTGAAAATAGGCGGGAGAGAAGAAAGGGAGGAGGAGGTGGAGGTAAAGGGGTGAAAGTAAAGGATGGATTGCAGTAAAAAGGTAAAAATAAAAGACGAAAAAAAAAAGGAATGATGGATGAAGAGATAGAAGGAAGCAGAGGTAAAGAGAAAGGGAAGGAGAAAAGGAAAAGATGGAGGGAGTGATGGGGTGGAGGAGAGGAGGACAGACAGAGAGAAGGAGGAAGAGGAGGGAGAGATTGCAGTATTTTTATCATTCTGAGTGAGTGGGCTCCATAAAAGTAGGTTACTGTCAGCACACACACACACACACACACACACACACACACACACACACACACACACACACACACACACACACACACACACACACACACACACACACACACACACACACACACACACACACACACACACACTTGTACCATCTCCATTTTAGTTCTGCTGAAGCAGCTGCAGTGTGTGTGTGTGTGTGTGTGTGTGTGTGTGTGTGTGTGTGTGTGTGTGTGTGTGTGTGTGTGTGTGTGTGTGTGTGTGTGTGTGTGTGTGTGTGTGTGTGTGTGTGAGCCTGGAGCATGCTCAGTGAGCCACCAGCTGAAACATGAAAATACCAAGTGGATTGTTTAAATGGCAGCGGTGGATATTTGAGCTGGAAGAACAAAGATGTCCGCCCTCAGAGGGTTCTGGTGATGCATCGATCACATGATGTGGATCAGAGCACGAGAACCCAGAAATCAGACGCTTCCATGGATTGTTTGGTTAAAAATAAGGCTTATGGATAATACAAGAGTGAGAGATTTACTGAAGAGATGTTTCTGCTGCAGAGCAGAGAATCAGAAGGAACGACAATTTTGAAACAAGAGTCACTTTGCATTTTTCTACAAAAGCCTGCAACATGAGTCAAATTCCCCAATCGTTACAGGCATACAGTCTTCTCAAAATAAACTTCCATTTTCAAAGGAAACAAATCAGTCAACTAATTGGTGAAGATCAGGAAAATGTCGTAGTTTGAGTTTAAATAACTACGAAAGAGAAGTTTCTGAAGTACGCAAGTTACGTGACAAATAAATCAACATTGATTTCTCATTTCACAAATAGAAACAAACTGCAGTTTACTTGCTGTTTTTTTTGCTCTTTCAAGATTATTTGGATAACATATGGACATATTTTGTGGGATATCTAGGAATTAATAACTATATAGCTATGAATGCTGGATGAGAACCGCCTGTTTCATCTTTGTTACCGCTCTGCAATCAATTATTCCTAATATGTTTGGTAAATGTTGGCGGACTATAGCGCTATAATAACCCTTTGCTCCTCTATTTTCTCAGGGACTGACTTCAAAAATAAATGAATTAATGATTTAACAATGATGTTAGAGAGCAATTGGGGGAGAAAAAAAGCTCAAAGTCAACAATTACATTCAATGTGAAAATGCATTTCCATGTGATTATCCGCATACAAGCACTGTACTGATGCACACACACACACCAGCATCACATGGGAACACGGCGGAGTCAATGTGATCTGATGGATCACACACACACACACACACACACACACACACACACACACACACACACACACACACACACACACACACACACACACACACACACACACACACACACACACACACACACACAGGTCTGATGTGTGAAGAGGTGGGCTAACTAACATCCCACAGCGTCCTGCTAGCTCAGCAGCCGTAAAACTGTCAGGAGAACTGATGACCGACTATTCTGTCTTCTCCCCGCTCTACAAACACACACACACATACAACACACACACACACACACACACACACACACACACACACACACACACACACACACACACACACACACACATTCACCTTAGCCATAAATCTCTAAACATCCCCCTGTCACTTGCTGAACACACGTACACACACTCCTGTACACACACAAATATGCTCGTACGCTTGGTGTGAACTCTGCAGACGACGTTGCACAATCTGAGGATGAAGAAATATCCACACAATCTCTTAATATCGTTTTTTGGATAAAGTTTGGTCGGTTTGTGGTTTTGTCAGTCTGTTACAATGTAAAGCTTAAACCGGTTTGATTTTATGCATTATGACACGATCTGGCAAATAAAAAAAAGAAATCTTTGCTGGCGGCGTCAGGGAGTTAAATAGAAACTTATATTGCATTAGTAATAAGAAAATATGATTTTATTATAAACGGACTGATTTACTGCTGAGCAGAGTCAACATGAAGGAGATTCAATTTGAACTAGTTGGTATATTTACTAATTGATTGCGTCTATATTAACTACTTGTTAGCAGCTATATTAACTAGTAGTTAGCTGCTATATAAACTAGTTGTTTACTGCTTTGTTAACTAGTTATCAGCTACAATATTAGCTAGTTTTAAGATGCTGTATTAACTAGTTTTTAGATTAACAAGTTAACTATATAAATTAGTTCTTAGCTGCTATATTAACTAGTTTTAAGATGCTAGAATAACAAGTTGTTAGCTGCTAGATTAATTACTTGTTAGCTGCTGTGTTAACTAGTTTTAAGCTGCTAGAATAAATAGTTACTAGCTGCTATATTAACTAGTTACTAGCTGCTATATTAACTAGTTATTAGCTGCTATATTAACTAGTTGTTAGCTGCTGTATTAACTAGTAGTTAGCTGCTATTACAACTAGTTGTTTATTGCTATGTTAACTAGTTCTTAGCTGCTAGATTAAATAGTTGTTAGCTGCTATGTTAACTAGTTTTTAGCTACTATATAAACTAGTTATTAGCTGCTCTATTAACTAAATATTAGCTGATTTATTAACTAGTTGTTAGCTGTTGTATCAACTAGTTGTTAGCTATTATATCAACTAGTTGTTAGCTGATTTATTAACTAGTTACATTCATCCAGCTGGGCTCTGAACATGTGGAGAATATATGTGAAGCAGTGCAGTTAAACCTTGTAATCCTTTTCTTAGAACCAATAACTGAATTAAGGAGTAAACACGTTCAGCAGTGATGCTGCTGCGTGGAACCAGCCTTCCTTTAACTTTCACTTGATCCATATTCAACCCGACCAAACACGTAAACTGCATCTTGTTGGAGGAGTCAGCTCGTGAATCCATATGATCCCGTTACACAACATGGATGCATGTTACTAGTAGTACTACTACTGTTGCTAGTTTCATTCCACACATCCATCTCCTGTTCTATTCTCCCTCCGGCTCCCTTTGCTCCGCACATCTTCCCATCCTTGTCACCAGATGTCAATAGCTTATATCCTGTATATTGTGCCGCCTGCGTCTTTGAGCCGGTACATAGATAATGAGTGCACACACACACACACACACACACACACACATGCACTCGTGTTCCTGTGATTGGCTGATAAATGATGAATGCCCAGGAAATGAGGAGAAGCAAACACATGACATCAGCAGCTTCTGCATTAGTCACCAAATCACATCTGCAGAACGGAGCGCTATCTCGTTATGTAGTGCACTCACACGGGCAGCGAACATATGAAAACACACACTGAAGAGTCACATACATGTACCGTTGGACACAAACACAGGGAGTCATAGCTACAGGGTGTTAGATATGTGTGTGTGTGTGTGTGTGTGTGTGTGTGTGTGTGTGTGTGTGTGTGTGTGTGTGTGTTGGGGGAGTGTATTGGAAGACAGAGCTGGTTGTGCTCGTGCTGCTGCGGTGACTCATCAACCCAGTGAATCACACAGAGATCTGATTTAGAAACAGACTGCATCCACCTGACTGCTGCTTCCAAATGCGCCACACACACACATACACACACACACACACACACATATGCATACACACACCTACACGGACACATTAATGCAACCACTTATCCACAAAAACTGACGAAGACATTTGATGTTCACGAGACAGAATATTCAACATCTTACACAAATGTTGTATTTTTCCTGGTTTAAAAAGATGTATTTCATTCCAGTCACGTTAACCAGGGCTGACCTAAGTAGGCCCCGCGGGCTAAAAGTTTGCCTGACATAAGGTTCAATCTGGTCTTCCAGATGTTTCTAGTGTAGAAAAAAAGAAAGTACGATTAATAAAAAACAAATACGATATAAATAAATGTTTTTTCAAATTTTGTGTCTGAGGTAATAATCCCTTTTAAAAAAGTAGGACCCCTAATTCTTTTTTTTTTATCTATTTTATTAGATTTTTTTTGGGGGGGGGTTATTGCCTTTATCAGAGCAGCTGACAGCTGACAATGACAGGAAAAGGTAGGGAAACGAGCAGGAAAAGAGCCGCGGGTTCGAAACCTGAGTGACAGAGTGACACTAAGAAAAAAGTGAAGAGGCAGAGACACAATGGCACACTGATTAAAGGCATTTAAATGGGAACTTGGTACTATTTTGCATCTTAATAATAACAAAACAATACAATAGGCATTGGGCCCATCATTAAGTTTCTCATCTGGCCCCCTCAAGAGAAAAGTTTGGGCATCCATGATTAAAAACAGTTAAAATCATGTTAACAGCCTTTTAAGAAAACCACGACTATCTACCATTAAGGACGAACAAACTGAACCTATTGTACTTGTTTCAAATATAACGGAGCAAACAATGTGTGAAATAAAATTGTATCTCTTGTAAGCTGGTGTGAATTAGAAAGTGAGGAAAAAAGCAGGATGGGACTAATATCTGCTAAATAATCAGCTCAAAATATACTAAAACTAAATGTATGCAAATGATCCTAAACGATGTCTGTTTATGTTGTCTGGAAACACTGGGTGTCTTACTGTATTTATATATTGTATTTCTACTGTAAACCCTTTCTGCAAACAGAATCCCTCTTAGGATTTGGACACGTTTAAACTGAGCTGAATTGTGCCTGCAGATAAAGTCTTGCAGCCTTTAAAAAGAAAAAAAACGTCAATAAGGAGACGACAGCCGGTTATTCTGCCTCCTTGTCCTCCTTTTAAAAAGCTAAATCCGTATTACACTGTGGATGAGTCTGCGGCAGAACGAGGAGCCTAACTTTAGCTCGTTCCCCGTCGCCCCCCTGATGGTTTTAGACTTCGGTTTCAAGGGATTTCGGAGCGAACTGATCTCCACCCCAAAAAAAACAAAAAACTTTCAATTACCAGGTGAGCTCAAAGAGAGGAATACCTGTCTGCCTCTCTGGAAGAGGAGGAGACGAGAGCAGGGGATGTGCGGTTCAAATAATTAGCCCAATACCAGAATCCCCTGTCGCCAAATAGTTAATTAAAAGCTGTGTGTGTGTGTGTGTGTGTGTGTGTGTGTGTGTGTGTGTGTGTGTGTGTGTGTGTGTGTGTGTGTGTGTGTGTGTGTGTGTGTGTGTGTGTGTGTCCAGAGGATTAAAGACTGTAATTATAATTATGTCCTCTCCTCTCCGTCTCTTTTTTTCCACCTTCTCCTAACACATACTCTCTTGGTATTTTAAACATGCAGATACAGATTTCTCTCTTCACACACATACACACACACACATACACACATACACACACACACACACACACAAACACACACACACACACTGCTCTGGACCTCCAAGGTTGTAATCAGCTGCAGTTTTCTTCCAATTCTTCACGGCAGATTCCAAATGCCACTTTTTTCACTCTTTTCAATATTTACACCAAAAAATTTGAATAAAATATTATTTACAGTATTTTTCCCCTTTTTTACGACTTCCTCTTTGTTAAATGTGTCCCATCCGTCTGCCTCATTCTCCACCATATGATCCGGAGTAAAACAGCAGCTCTGTGATTGGCCGACACACTCCCTTGGGAAGGCTCAATGACATCGACGTCTCGTTCCTCTCTGGTCTCAATCCGACGACCTTTGACCCCGAGGTCTGAGGCTGTATTGACGTGGCGACCCCCGGCTAATGTAGCGGTTCTGCTGATGGACTGCGATAAGAGACCACCCAGTCCTCCAGACTGATGAATGAGTCCCGTTTTAACGCTTTTATGCTGCAGGTTCTGTTTTAGTTTGTCGTTTATTTGAAGCTTTTATTTCTTTTTGGGTGCAATCTATATTACATTACTTATTTTTGGAGGTAAAATCAGTTTTTAAAAATGTGTTTTTATCTAACGTCATCAGATTAGGTTAAAAAATGGTGAAGAATACTTATTTTCTTCTTCTGTCATTTCACAATCAATCCTACCTTCTTAATCTGATATTCTCTTCTTTGGATATAAACCGGCGAAGTCGATGCGGAAGAGTCTTAATCCTGCATTCTCTCTAATGTCCACCAGGGGGCGACTCCTCTGGTTGTATAGAAGTCTATGAGAAAATGACTCTACTTCTCTCTTGATTTATTCCCTCAGTAAACATTGTAAACATGAGTTTATGGTCTCAATCTCTAGTTTCAAGTCTTCTTCAATACAGCATGATGTTCATTTAGTAAATGATGCTCCATTTAGAGTCAAACAGACCATAAAGCAGGGGATGCTTTAGGGCGGGGCTACACACTGATTGACAGGTCGACACCAGAGACGTATACGGCGTCTCTACGTCACTCCTCCACATTACAAATATGGTCACTTCCGTTCATTGGTTGCAAAAATCCAAGATGGCGACAGCAAAATCACCTAACTCAAGGCTTCAAAACCGCAGTACAGAAATCAAAGGGTGACGTCTCCATGACAACGCTCACACCTTATAAACAGTCAATGATATAAACTGAAAA
>NC_072457.1:2654470-2711970 GCF_027596085.1 Anoplopoma fimbria
CTCTCCTCCTTCTCCACATTCCCGTCTCTTTCTATCGCCCTTTCACTCCCCTCTTCCTTTCTTCACCTCTTTCATTTTATCCTCGAACCCGTTTATTTCTCCACCTCACTTTCTCTTCTTCCTCGTCCTCTGCCTCTGCTCATCTCTGGTGACCAGTTCTGTTTTATATCCGATTAAACGTGTCTCTTTAATGTCGCTGACCATCGTTCTCACCGGTTTATACGACAGACTTCATAAGAAGATCAGCGAGAGCTTATAGTAAACATTACATCATGATGTAACTTAACCGAGAGGATGAAATGAAATGTGGCCGCCGTCTTTGTTTTGTTGTTTGTTAGAAACTGAATCAACTTAAGTCGGTTTGGAGGGGCAGTAGTTCCCTCTGTAACCGATGTATATACGTTACCATGACAACATCAAGTAGCTTATCTCGGATCAGATTGTTTTTTGCCACCGTCCAAAAAATAATTTCACCCACTCTGATGTGAGTCGGAAGTGACCATATATGGACTGAGGAGGAGTGACGTAGAGACGCCGTATACGTCTCTGGTAGCGACCGGTCAGTCACAGTAAGCCCCGCCCTAAAGCATACCCTGCTTTATGGTCTGTTTGACTCTAAATGGAGCATCATTTACTAAATGAACATCATGCTGTATTGAAGAAGACTTGAAACTAGAGATTGAGACCATAAACTCATGTTTACAATGTTTACTGAGGGAATAAATCAAGAGAGAAGTAGAGTCATTTTCTCATAGACTTCTATACAACCAGAGGAGTCGCCCCCTGATGGACAGGAGAGAGAATGCAGGTTTAAAGACACTTCAGCATTGGCCTCAATCACATCAAACACACACACATACAGCGGTGGCAGTCCACACAAGGAGTCGAGGAGAGGACAGCGGGGGCATCACGTTTCACCACAGCGAGAATCCAGACACACACACACACACACACACACACACACACACACACACACACACACACACACACACACACACACACACACACACACACACACACACACACACACACACACACACACACACACTGAGGATCACATCACATTACGTCTGCCCATCAACGTATGGATGTTTATCTACTGTTTAAACTGAGGCTGAACACATTCATTGATTTGTTTGTTAGTCTCAGGTCCAGTTTGAGCTTCAAATAAACAAACATTATTTTGTTGCATCCTTCATCAAATTCAGTACATTTTAAAGCTACTATGAGGAACTTTAATGTTAATTTTGGTGGTCTATGTGGACAAAAGCGGTAGTGTGTCCGAGCACCAGTGTCCCTTTAGAAAACCTCGCTTTCTTTCATAAGCATTAAGAATAACTATTATAAATATTCCCACCGATTGTCTCGTTCACTTATGTAGGTCATATAGAGGCATCAGTATTAACTTGAGAGTGTTTCATAACCTGTTAAATGTTCATCACAGTAACTTTAAAGAGTAAATAATGAATTATTTCTCAAAAATATATAGAAACCTGCTTTAAACTTTAATGTTTTAAAGGTTAAATGTGATAATCTAATGTTTCATCTGTTCTGTCAAATACTTTCCCTCCTTTTTGTGCAATAAAACAGTTTGCTGTGGGTTTGATTTAAAGTCTAAAGAGAAGATTTGATATGCATTGATATACAAGACAAAAGGATTAAGTCCACTTCAAGCTACGAGTCAAAGTTGAGTTTTCTGATTTTGTCTCAGGTCAACAAATTCACCACTTGTTTGCTTATGAGATACACAACAAGTCTTCTTCTGAAGCATTTTCCGTTATAAACTCTGTATCAATATGTTTTTGCCATTATTCTTGTATTTCAGTTATTACTGTATGATGTCATATCACAGCATCAGCAATATCAAACGTGTTATTGTGTCACCAGATCGGATTATGGATCATGTTAAATGAGACGCAGAGAGAGAGAGAGAGAGAGAGAGAGAGAGAGAGAGAGAGAGAGAGAGAGAGAGAGATTGCACATTGGAGCGTGAACGTCCCAAATGGTGCTTTTTCTGCCAAACACTGGGATGCACTGACTGTGTGTGTGTGTGTGTGTGTGTGTGTGTGTGTGTGTGTGTGTGTGTGTGTGTGTGTGTGTGTGTTGGGATGTGTTGGGATGCGGTCCCCCTGAGGTAAGTGATCCTGCTGAACAGGTGTTACAGTATCACCTGCCCCCACCCACACACAGCGAACACACACACACACACACACACACACACACACACACACACACACACACACTGATCACACACACACACACACACACACACACACACACACACACACACACACACCAGCACACACACACACACACCCATCAGAGTCTTTGTCAGCCGTGACTGATCAGAACGGATCTGCTTACTTCACGCCAGACGGATGAAGCCAAGCCACCAGCTGATCTGTCAGCGAGATGTGTGTGTGTGTGTGTGTGTGTGTGTGTGTGTGTGTGTGTGTGTGTGTGTGTGTGTGTGTGTGTGTGTGTGTGTGTGTGTGTGTGTATATATATCTTATCTGATTCACTGGAACTCATTCCATAGTAACACAACAGCATCTACTGTAAACTAAAGTATCTCACACCTAAAACAATCATCCACATACACATCTTTAGTGCATCAAAAAAAGATATTCGCTGGTTTGCGGCTGATTTAAAGTGAGAATTGACTGTTTATTCTGAAAAATACTTATATTTGTATCACGCGACAACCTCGGGGTCTGAAAAGTGAAGCCAATGATAAAGTGTCTTTAAACTTGCATTCTCTCTCCTGTCCACCAGGGGGCGACTCCTCTGGTTGTATAGAAGTCTATGAGAAAATGACTCTACTTCTCTCTTGATTTATTCCCTCAGTAAACATTGTAAACATGAGTTTATGGTCTCAATCTCTAGTTTCAAGTCTTCTTCAATACAGCATGATGTTCATTTAGTAAATGATGCTCCATTTAGAGTAAATTCAACACTACCACAGTGTCACCCCTCTGCTTTCCAAATATGGTCACTTCCCTTTACTAGTTGCCAAAAACAAGATGGCGACGGCCTGAAAGCCGAACTCGATGCTTCAAAACTGCAGTTCACAAACCAGTAGGTGACCTCACAATTAGGTCCACTTATTATTTACAGTCTATCAATTTTCCACAACATGTTCCTGCAAATGGTTCACAATAAAAGTCTAGTTATGTAATTGAGGGATTCTGTCCAATAAAACGCTACAATGCTTTTCATCTTAAACCTACACAGGTATTGGTACAGGTGGTGTTGCGTTTGCATTCACTGCATTATGACATAGTAAAAATTGGTCCCATTTAGAGTCATATAGACCATAAAGCAGAGTATGTTTTAGGGCGGGGCAACCTTATGATTGACAGGTCGCTAATCCAACATTTTGGTCGTCTAGAAAATGTCTTATTCAGTGTTTAGTTTAACCAATTTGTGTCACTTCTGGTTGCACAAAAGCCAAGATGGCGACGGCCAAAATGCCGAACTCGAGGCTTCAAAAACCTCATTCCGAGCGGTGACGTCAAAGTCACTTTGTCTACTTCTTATTTACAGTCTATGATTTGAATTCATAACTTTTCAGGTGGGAGCGCTACTGAGTCACAGGTTACTAAGACAAGGTGACTTTCTGATTGTGTGTGTGTGTGTGTGTGTGTGTGTGTGTGTGTGTGTGTGTGTGTGTGTGTGTGTGTGTGTGTGTGTGTGTGTGGTGTGTGTGTCTTTAATCTCTTCTCTTTCTTCCTGTCTCATACTGTCTACCTCTCTCCATTTGTCTTTGCCTCACATGATACCAGGCAGCCGGGAAAGTGTGAAACCCACTAAGAAAACGAACGCCCAGGACAGATGGTCAGAGAGAGAGAGAGAGAGAGAGAGAGAGAGAGAGAGAGAGAGAGAGAGAGAGAGAGAGAGAGAGAGAGAGAGAGAGAGACAGGACAGGCTGACATGCCGTTGAAAATGAAAGATTGATTTTTGGCGTGTCAATAAATCAGATTTGAGATACACTGAAGTAAGAAGAGAAGAAAAGAGAAGCAGACATATTGAAATGAACTAAAAGGCGAGAAAGCAAAAGACAAGAGAGACGGTGAAATACACCACACGGCTGTCGCTTTCTCAATGTGACAGCTATTTTTGATTGAATAAATTTGAATGCCATTTGAGTGACCAGTTAAAGTGACAGTAAGGTGGTTGCATTTCACAGAGCCAGAAACCGGTCTGGCTACATTAATCAAATTGTTTTGTCAAATCCAAAATGCTTCCAAACATTCTTCTATTGTGATACTGTTTCTTGATCTCTTCAGCATGAAGTGCTAGTTTTCTCCATTTTGGTTCAGACAAGACAGTGTTCTTGTTGAACATAAATATAATAATATAACCAGTTGGCGTATTGCTAAAAAGAAAATACCACAAAGCACAGTCGAGACAGAATAAGCAAATTAATGAGGATGCACATAAAGCATGTGACTTCAACATCAAGCGCTCACCCCTACGAACAAATACGAATAGAAAAGCGTAGACTGTATATGACATAGTCACTGTGCGTCAGCCATTGGTTTGTGGACTGCCGTTATGAAGCCTCGAGTCAGGCATTTTGACCGTCGCCATCTTGGTTTTTTACAAAGAGAGGCGACATGAGAGGGAGGAGCTAAGTACGACCAAACGCTGACCAACAAAATCTTTCCATTCACTGTTATGATGTGAAGAAACACGAGACGAAAACACGGACAACTCCCAGACCGGACAACGCCGTGGTCGAGACCTGTCAATCACAGTAGCCCCGCCCTAAAGCATCCCCTGCTTTATGGTCTGTTTGACTCTAAATGGAGCATCATTTACTAAATGAACATCATGCTGTATTGAAGAAGACTTGAAACTAGAGATTGAGACCATAAACTCATGTTTACAATGTTTACTGAGGGAATAAATCAAGAGAGAAGTAGAGTCATTTTCTCATAGACTTCTATACAACCAGAGGAGTCGCCCCTGGTGGACAGGAGAGAGAATGCAGGTTTTAAGGCACTTCAGCATTGGCATATTAATCAGAATATTAATGAAAATTCAGATATGGTACCAAACTGGAGAATAAGCACCACCAATTGCTCATCACGATGTTCCAAACTCGTTCAGAATTCAATATTTGGATAAACAGTCAAAGATTAGATCAACTTTAGCCGACTATCCAGAAATCTGGTCCATATTTTTACCCTACGACAAACAATATCGCCACTACAGTATCTAACTTGAATTAAATGGAGAGTGACGGAGGAGTACAAGACAAAACGAGAGAAGATGGAGGACAGAACATTTAAAGCGGAGTTGCAGGGGAAGGAGATGAAAGGAGTGTGGAGATGGGGAGAGATGGGGAAGTGCAGGCAGAGGGAGGGTGGAGGAGGGTGGAGGAGAGGGGAGGAGAGGGAGGCATAATGAAGTCCTCTGGGTCTCTGGTGGAAGAAGCCACAGCGGCTGCCAGCCAGCACAGCCTGACTCGGTACAGATGGCGGCATGCTGGGATACGCTCGGTTCACTTTCAAAGCAGGAAGTGGATGTTCTTTAAATTTGAAAGTGTTTTGCGATTGAAAACAGAAGAGATTCTGTTTTATGCGGATGTTTATGAGGCTGCTTCTATATTGTGAATGTTTACAGGATGCTCAAATGAGACGGTTTACTTAAAAATACTGTCTGTGGAGCTCAGATATCAGATATCAGATAACAGTCAGCCAAGAGAGATCTGTTATGTGGTTGGTTAGAAGTAACGGTGCAAAATGCTGAATGTCCGATCAGAAGCAACATTGTTTCCTAAAACTTGAATTCTATTTTTAACGCCACTCTGATCACATTATTTACCACTACATATTGAGGAAGCTTTTATATTTAACACATTTTAAATATTCATACTGACCATATCTGCAAAACGCTTAACGTCAACTACAGCTGCAACAAATGATTAACTTTATTCTCAATTAATCTGCATATTATTCAATATATTGTACGTAGAAATTGTCCATCCAAGTTACTCGAAATGTCTTTAAATGTCTTTAAATGTCTTTAAATGTTTTGTTGTCCGTCCAAAACCAAAATGTATTCTTTTAATAAGATATAATACCTAGAAAAAACAGGAAATCTCCATATTTGATAGGATGAAAAAGTTTTCTGCCTTTTTGCATGAAAACTTACTCTAACGATTAATCCACTATGAGAAAAGTCAGCAATTATTCTTTCTTTACATGAAATAATTGAGAAGTTGCTTAGGCTGGGTTGCCAATTTGTTTATGCAAATCAACACCATTGGTTGATGTTCCATATTGGAAAAAGTCTCCTGATTTAGTTTCACACCAAGGAATCCATCATTTATACGTCCATAGGTCGGCTGTGAGAAAGATACAATCAGTTATCTCCAAAATGAGCCACAGAACAGACGTAACTAACTCTCATCAGCGATACGTTTCTAAATCTCGAGTCGTGATTTGGAGGTAAAAACAAAAAGCAACCTTCCTAACATGAAGCAAACTAAAGAAAAGCTTTAAAGAGAGAACAAACTCAGCTATTTTTGTGAGCTGATGGATTTCCGAACCATTTTGTATTTCTGCAGAAAAGCCAAAACATTTTGGCAGAAAGTTAAGGAACCTTTATGAAGGCTGTCTGCCAGAAACACAGCAGGACCTCTCCTTTTTCATCCTTTTTTAAAATGTACTGTTCTCACTAACAGCAGGCTTCTGGGTATCTTATAAGACATTTTTAAATAAAATGACTGAATTCTCTTTCTTTGTCAACTCAAGGCAAAAATATTTTCTTTCAGAGTAGCTGAAAGAAAAAGTCCAAAATACACATTTATGTGTTTATTTTACTATTTTGTCTATTTGTGTCTGTAGATTTCTCCAAAATTTACCAAAAGTTACCATTACATAATGCCTCATTTGCATATTTAAAAATGTGCAAAAACTTTTAACTCTAGTATGTCAACAAAATTAAACTATAATTTTGAACCTGGCTTTATCCAACTTTCAGATTTCTATTCTGTAAATGTATGAAAACAACCACATATTTGATAAGTTAATGCCTCGATTTCATTATAAACATACATTTCTAGAAAATCTTTAATAAAAGAAAGACAGTTATACAGTTAATATTTTTTATATATTGCCCTGTAGTGTCTCCCCTATACTGAGATCTAGATTTGTCCATACTATGGAAAACATAACTACATTGTTAGTCATTTTTGTCTTTGGATAGACATTAAATGTATTTTGTTTTTAACATATAAAAACACACCAGTTACCATGAATACACTGTTTCTCACACAGACACATAAACCATGTGACCAACCTGTATCTCACATCTTTAACACCTGCTGATGGACGGCGTCTGACGACCTGAGATCTGCTGACGCTGTTTGTCTTCGTGCTATCTCGATAAAAACAACAACTAATGAAGCTTTTATTCTCTTTTTAATCCTCACACATTTTGAAACACTCTCTTCTAACAATTCAAAGCTTCAGTTAATGGCTGTAACAACCTTTTTGTTTTAGAAAACTCCAAGACAAATCTCTTTGAAACCATTTAGTAACAGTTTTCCCTGCTCTTATCTGTCTTTATGTCTTTTATTTTTGTTGTTGGAGCTAAAAAATGTGTATAAAAGTGAATTTACAACTGGCTTTATCTCTATGTTTACATTGGGTGTTGATTTCCTACATTTCCCAGAATGCCATGCAGGCAAAAGCCACCAAATGTAGGACGGGTCGCTTAAATCAAGCAATCAGATTGGTTCATAGACGTGATATAAAACCGACATTCCACAGATATGACGATATGATAATACCTTTGAACTTTCAGTATCAATACGCGTCTGAGACAAAAAAACATCAATGTTTTAAAGCCTACAGTTCCCAGGTTGGCCGTCACCATGTTGGTTTTTTGACCTTTTTGTGGAGCTAAGTACAACCGAACGCCGAATAAGACCTTTGTTGGACGATCAAAATGATAAATAATAAAACACAATGAAAGGCCGAAAGTTATAAGACGAAAACACGGACAACTCCAAGACCGGATCGAGCCGTGGTAACGACCTGTCAATCACAGTAAGTCCTCCCTAAATGCAAAGTACCACCTGCCAATCAGGACTCTAACTATCCATTCAAACCTTCTCATATTTGGTGCTTGCTGGTGCAATCCTGTCCCATTTGACATACAACATCCCTGACATGATTCTGGGGGAACAGAATCATCTGACATGAATGGAAGCCTAAAGACACTTCAACATGGACGAGCGGAGCCGGAGTCGAACCGCCGATCCTCTGGTTGAAGGACAATTCCGCTCCACCAACACTTAGGCCGCAGTCGCTTAAATCATCAATAATCACAACAACCATTTGTTTCACAACAGAGTAACGTGAACTCCGATGTCCCTGAACGTCACAGGATAAATGCAGCGTTTTTTATTTTTTGTTCATTCTATTTAAATGTTCTGCTATCAAAACTGATAAAAACCCATTATTATGATTTAACATGACCAGTTAACAACTTGAATGTAAAAGCTGGAGTATCCTGGGGTTATGCAGGTCTAAGATGCCCAATAAAAGCACTAAAAACTACATCACCAAGCAACAAAATAAGCCTAAAAACACATTACAGTCATTTAGCAGACGCTTTTATCCAAAGCGACTTACAGTCAGTAGTATATTACATATCATTCACCCATTCACACACTGATGACAGGCTACCATCAAGGTGCCACCATCAGACTCTAACTAACATTCATGCATCATCCAGTCCACAACTTGGGGTTAAGTGTCTTGCCCAAGGACACATCGACTGCCGAAGCCGGGTATCGAACCACCGACCCTCTGATTGGAGAACTACCTTGCTCTCCACTACGCCACAGCCGCCCCATAACATGTTGGATTTATTTTTTATTTTTTCCCCATCTAACCAAGAATAAACTGACTTGAGGACAGGTCACGTGACAGTACTCCAGGTTTCAAAACAGCAGAAGACCGACCTGTCCTGACAATTAAGGCTTTTTCCACTGCTGTCCTGTAGGAAGAGCCACCGACCGCCCATATATGGTCAGTGGTAATTAGAGAGAGAGAGAAATGAGAGAGAGAGAGAGAGAGAGTCATTTCCTCTCCCTTCTGGTTGCATGGTGCTAAAGCCTTCATAATGCTGACATCAGCACTCAGCTCTGACTACAACTGTATAGCCCCCCACACACACACACACACACACACACACACACACACACACACACACACACACACACACACACACACACACACACACACACACACACACACACACACTAACAGGTTTGTATTCTAGATGTGCATCTTAATCACCAGCAGCATCCGTGCGTGATTGTGATCGCCGGTGTCATGACAACCTGCATCACCTTCAGCATCTTCAGCATCATTCCATCGATGGCAGGTTGCTTTTTTTTTTTTTTTTATATATATATATATATATATTTTATATAAAGCAGGTGAGCCTGAGGCCAGCAGGGCCGCATGGACACGACAGTGAGAGTGGAAGTGAAATCATGGAGGGTGTCAATCAGAAGACACACACACACACACACACACACACACACACACACACACACACACACACACACACACACACACTCTTAAACACACACACACACACTTTTAAACACACACACACACACATCATGTAACATCTCACAACACTGCATAAAATAAGAAAAAAACAATCACAAAATGGCATAAAATAAAAATAAAAAAATCCCCCAAACACAACTTCCATCCTGCAGATGTTGGCTGATCCAACCCTCCTCCATCCTCCTCCTCCTCCTCCTCCTCCCTCCCTCCTCCCTCTATCTCCCGGTACCTTCTCAGTCCTTGCGGGCCTCCCTGGTTCCAGAAAAAGGATATGGCCATTCTGTGATCTTTTGGCGTACTTCCTGATCAGGTTGTCCTCGCTGAAGAGGAAGAGGGAGCGGTTGACCGTTAGGCAGCTCTGCCGGACGGGTATGGGGTTGTACAGGGCCATGGTCCGGGCTCTCTGGGCCATCGACTGCTTGTACACCCGCTGTCCTCCGGGGGCCCCCTTGCCTGCTGCCGCCGCGGCCGGGCCCCCTTGTCCGCCGGCACCCCGCCACCACCGCCACCACCACCTCCTCCTCCTCCTCCACCTCCTCCTCCTCCTCCTCCGCCGCCTCCGCCTCCATACCTGTTGGGTAGCTCGTCTCCAAAACGCGCCATTCTGCAGACACCAAACGCCAGAGGTTAGGAAGGAGCCGGGGGGGAACCTCAGAGTGACACCTCCACATGCCTCCACCCCATCACCCCATCAGCTCCACACACACATGCAGAACGGATCTCTGGTCTCTCTCTTTCTTTCTCTCTCTGGCTTCTCCCCCTTCTCCTTCTCCTTCTCCCTCTAATCTATCTGTGCGTCTCCTTCCCAGATCTTCAGCTCCGAGAAGATACCTCCATTTGAGCGTGTGGGAAAGGGAGGAGGAGGGAGGAGGAGGAGGAGGAGGAGGAGAGAGTGAGGAAGGAGGGGAGGAGGGGATGAGTGAGGAGAGAGAGAGAAGGAAGGAGGGAGGGAGGAAGGGAAAAGCGCACGGTGTCTCTGCTCGTGTGTTTGGAATGTGAATGGGAAATAAAGCTCTGTTTTTTTTGTTTTTTTATGTAATTTTCTGGCAAATGAGTTCTCTGACTGTAAAAAAAATAAATTATTATTAATTTTTTTTATTGGAGGAAGAGAAGAATGTCAGAAATTGTTCTATCTCGTCAGGTCGTCCGCGTTTTTCTCTCAGCCAGGAAAGAAAAGCATCCTGTTTTTTTGGGGTTATTTTTTTTGGGGGGGGTATTTTTATACCTCTCCAAGCACGAGCCGGTTCTTTCATTTCCAATAAGCAAAAAAAAAAAACCCAAATCGATCAGGTCTGATGATCTAGCAGAGCGTTGAGATAAATATCACAATCATCTCCACTAAAGGCTCCTCTCTGGATGGAGACTGCGTCTTTCCCCCCTCAACAGCCTAGTGCATCTTGACAGGATCTGCAGTTGTCTTTTTTTTTTTGTTCTTCCTCCACCTTCCTCCTCCTCCTCCTCCTCCTCCTCCCTCCTCCTCCCCAGGTTCCCCCTTTTTTCCTCCTCCTGCTAGATAAAAATAGAAATAGATAAGAGTGAAATCTTTAATAATTCAGTTGTTCTTGTGCCATATATCCGCAATGTTTGGTGTGTGTGGCTCTCTACCCCCCCCCCCCACCCCACACACACACACACACACACACACACACACACACACACACACACACACACACACACACACACACACACACCTGCCGCCGCTCACTGCCACCACGCCGCTCGGGTTACACGCAAACGCCAACCGAGGGGGCTTCCCCAAAACCCGAGCCTGGTGACATTTGTTGATATTTAGGTGATGGACGGTGCGGCATCCCCTCCTCCTCCTCCTCCTCCTCCTCCTCCCTCCTCCTCCTCCTCTTCCTCCTCCTCCTCCTCCTCCTCCTCCTCACCAAGGCGTCGGTCACTGATTTTGGGCGTGATTGCGCGCACTTGGAGACGACAACACACCGGTGTTCAATCTACCAACGTGTTATATCTAAAGCCCACTTAATTAAGAAAAAAAAAAAAAAAAAAAAATGATGAGTTGGAATGAAAATTAAAAGGAAAAAAGATGAATGTCCACAACGATCATGTGTAATCCAGAGCTGTGAGGAGAAGCATCCCGGAGCAGACAGAGACCGCTGGAGGAGCAGCATCAGCACCATCAGCACCACCAGGTCCTGCTGGGAGAACACGACGGCGGCGGTGATGGAGAGCAGCGGCTCCTGTGTTCTCCATCACCGGGTGGATGGTGCACCATGCCGGGCCAGCATCGAACCCCCGGAGGATCCACGGAACCAGAGAGAGGCCACGGCAGGTCCAGCTCTCTCTCTCTCTGTGTTTCTGTTTCTTCTTCTTCCTCCCTCGACCCCCCCACAGGAGGAACGTGATATTCTCGTGGAGCTCCTCGAGCTGCGTTCAGTCAGCCGCGCGCACTGAGGATCTGATGGGTCTGACGGGAACCAGAGCGCCGCGCGCACATTCCGTGGCCAAGCCTTGCAGCGCACGACGCACGAGCGCATCCCCGGAGCCCCCCCCCCCCACACACACACACACACACATAAACACACACACACACACACACACACATACAGACACACACACACACACACACACACACACACACACACACACACACACATTAACACACACACACACACACACACACACACACACACACACACACACACACACACACACACACACATTAACAACACACACACACACACACACACACACATTACACACACACACACACACACACACACATAAACACACACACACATTAACACACACACACACACACACACACACACACACACACACACACACACATTAACAGACACACACACACACACATTAACACACACACACACACACACACACATTAACAGACACACACACATTAACACACACACACACACACACACACACACACACACACACACACACACACACATTACACACACACATTAACAGACACACACACACACACACACACACACACACACACACACACACACATAACACACACACACACACATTAACACACACACACATTAACACACACACACACACATTAACAGACACACACACACACACACACATTAACAGACACACACACACACACACACACACACACACACACACACACATTAACACACACACACACATTAACAGACACACACACACACACATTAACACACACACAACACACACACACACACACATTAACAGACACACACACACACACACACACATTAACAGACACACACACATTAACACACACACACACACACACACACACACACACACACATTAACACACACACACACACACACACACACACACACACACACACACACACACACACACACACACACACTCCCCCGTAGAGTACGGCGGGTCGTCTCGGGGTCAGAGCGGCTCTGAGTGTAATCTTATATTTGCTATAATAACAATAAACACCTTAAAGCCTAAATGCAGCGTGTTGCTAAGGGTTACCTGAGATCATTTGGTGACATGTGTCTGATACGTTTTCATTTCTTCACTTATAAACACGCAGAGGACAGGATGGGGGGTTATGGAGGCCCCTGGAGGAGACGACGCTCACGGCTTCTTCTCATGTTTGCCAAAAGCACAATCAGCACAGTCCAACTCGGCCCGGTTCACTGTTTACCCCGAGTAATGGGGGGCATTGGAGGCAGGATTCATGGTCTCCAGAGGACTTTAGGGGTTCCTCTGCTGTTTCCACAATCTGAGAATGTATACAGATGGTTATTTTCTTTTTTTAATCAATAGTTCCCTTTTCCACACTTTTTATTGTTCTATCAGTTTGGACGGTTATGTAATCTTTGCACCAAGCCAAGAAACAATCTGCTGGAATGGGATTCCTCGGGAGGACAAAAGAAAAACTGCTCTGCGTTTGTTATTTTGAGCTTATTTTCTCTATTTCCAAAAAGGTTTTATAAGCAAATGTTTGTTTGTTTTTTCTCTTTCACTGATAAATATATGAAAAAGAAAAAAATGTTGCCAATAAACTAAGTTGGACCAACGTTTCATTTGTGCTTCCAAGAGGAGAGTTGGGAGAGTTTGTGTGTTTTTAGTTTTTTTCTGAGGAAGTACTGTTATTTTAAGGACAATTTTGAAAGAGAGTTTTTTTTTTATCTCCCTTCATTCCTCCTTTTTTTTCCTTCCAAGCCGTCTGTCAGTCTGGCTCTGGCATCTGAGTCGTCTTTGATTTCGGGTTCAGCAAGCTGTTTGCTTGGGCTAAACCCACCGAGCTGTCACCCCTCCAGAACAGGAAGATGAGGGTGGTGGAGGAGGTGGAGAGGGCATGGGACAGTAAAACCCATAAAAACACACAGGCCAGAGAATCCTTTTCAAATGGACCCTATAAGATATGTTACATAATTAAAAAAGATAGCAACAAGAATAAAGTTAAAAGACACCGAAAAGCACCAACTTAGGTCACTTCAGAACACCGTCGCTGTCCTTGGTCCTGAAACGGACACTGACGGTGTTTCCAACGCCTTTTGGCGCCGTCCAACGCGCTGAAACAAGAGCATAGAGCTCTGAACGCCACCTGCACGCCTTTGGAAGAGATTATCTTCATTGTGCACGAGGGTGGGATTAGTTACTGCACCTCCGGCCATCTGTTAAACGCTGGGAAGCGTTTGCGAGTTCTGCTCACTGTTTGTCTCCTCTACCGGATTTAGTTTGGCAGGTAAACCCACCCATCATTTGAAGGTCTGAGTCTATTCTTTAAAAAAAAAAATAAAATAATCAGTTGGTGGAATACTCAAAGTGGGCCATATGGTGGGTTTGGGGATGGATCTGAAAGGCAAACTGTGTCAGACTATGTGGAAGTCAAAGAAAGTCTCTCAAAACTTCACGAAAGGGGATCACCTGGTGCTGAGACGTGCACTGTCACGGCCATGTTACGGGTTCTTTACATGTTATCGTCGCACTTAAAACTGTAGTATATTTTATTATTAGCACAAACATTTTAGGTTTTTCCACCTACGTATAATTTGAAAAGTGTTGTTCTTCTCGCAGAAAGGATTGTGTGACATTGGACATAATATTTCCATGCCTTTGTAACACACATAAATGTAGCTACTAGATAGGTTTGAGCAAATAACACCCACTGGGTCAGGAAAAGCAGCAATCGTCTGCAGTTTAATTCAGTCAGGTACTCATCAAATGATGGGTACCAAATCTAATTTATCTGTTTTGTAATTACTTGGGTTAAAAAAACACTTTGTCTTCTACAAAAATATGTTTTCATAAAACTAAACTGGACATTGTTTTTTTTAAAGGGAAACGTATTTTCTCAAATTGAAACAAAACAAAAAAATGCTGGAACTTCTTGGTTAGGTTTAGTAAAACCTAGTTTAGTAAAAAATGGTTTGGCTTAAAATGACTTAATGCAAAAGAAGTATTTGTTTGTGTTAAGGCAACAAAAAGCACCGTGTTCATTCAGTCTCCTGGTGTAAGCACTGTGCTCTGTTCACCTGTCCTCCACCTCAAACTCCTCCCTAAATGGACCTTTTGAAAATATATTTGTGATATGACAAAAGCAGACATAGTCCACAAACATTACATTACATTACATTACAGTCATTTAGCAGACGCTTTTATCCAAAGCGACTTACAGGAAGTGTATTCAACATAGGTATTCAAGAGAACTACTAGTCACCAGAAGTCATAAGTGCATCTCCTTTCTTAAACAAGCATCTTAAAGCATAAACCAGAGCAAAAGTATAGTGCAGAGGCAAATTACTACGAAAACAATAATTGCAACAAACTAATACGAATACAATAAGTGCTACAAACTACTAGAAAGGATCAGGGTAGTACTTTTCAGCCTGAGGCTAAAGATGGGCAGCGACTCTGCTGTCCTGACGTCAGTGGGGAGTTCATTCCACCACTGAGGGGCCAGGACAGAAAACAAAAAACCTTTCCCTCTAAACTAGAGTTCAGGCTGACACACACCTGTAATGCTTTGTTCACTTTTAAATATTTGCACATTTAGTTTTCCATTTTGCTCAAACTCCTCACATCTTTGAGTGTCCCACCTGGCTTCTCAAGACAGAGTCTGTTTTCTTATCTTGTTTAGCAAAATAGATGTTGGCCATAAATAAAGTGGTTCATATAAATGCCATTTACACTGTCAAATCTATTATTTGGACCCTTTTTGGTCCATTTCCTGAGTTGCATTTAGGTTATGAGTAATTCATCTGTTATAGAGCTCTGTGACCGGGCTCTCCTGTCACCCTGGGGTCCCACACTCATGCTATAATTTACAAGATGCCCTTTCAACGTCACAACGTGTGCGCATCACTGGATTTGCCCGTCATCCGATTCCCGTAGACTAGTGGCCACTAACAGGCATGGTAAAAGCCCGTTCCCTCTGTCAGCATGGGAGAGAGAGGGAGAGAGAGAGAGAGAGAGTGTGTCGGGAAGAGGTGGGTGATGGTGGTGGTGGGGTGGGGGTGGGGGTGGAGGGACAAGGCTGCCTGTGATTTCACGAGATCACAGGAAACCACACGGTGGTCAGACGCCAGAGACGACAAGCTGGTAGTGGAGGACGGACGGAGAGGAAGGTGGAGGCCGGAGACATTCGCTCTACCCCCATCTCTCCCACCGGCATGCCTGTGTTATCGCTGCTGCATGCCCATGCAAGTGTGTGTGTGTGTGTGTGTGTGTGTGTGTGTGTGTGTGTGTGTGTGTGTGTGTGTGTGTGTGCTGCTGAGGGAGTCGTGCTGCTGAGGCCCTGATGCGCAGCATTGTCATTCAGCGAGCGTTCACACAGGCAACCCCCGCAGGAAGCCCTGGCACCTCCTCCCCCCCCCCCCCCCCCCCCCTTCTCCTCCTCCTCCTCCTCTTACTCCCTACTCTCCCCCCCTCCATGCTCTCTGATCTCACACAGCAGGCCAAAGCTACTGAGCTGTCGGAGAGCTAGAGAATGAGAGAGAGACAACGAAGCAGGATAAGGGCCGATTCACGTTCAAAAAAAAAAAAAAGGAAGAAAACAAACAAAAGACTGCTAACGTCAAGAGTTTTATTCCAAAATTTGATTTACTTTGTGGCAAGTTCTCTTGCGCAAAGTACTTTAGAAAATAATTGTTTTATAGACGATAAGAAACTTAAAGTGGCAGATAAACATGATTCCCACTTTATGTCATTTAACTTGAAGACGAAGCAGTTCCCTGAAATGCATCCTGGGATTTTTTTTTTTCTAACTGATGGGGATCCAGATGGATTTAGGTGCACAAAAAAAGATCTCCTCCATCTTTTTTTGTGGTTGTTTTTGAGTGAAGCTGAGCACCAACAGCCTCCTCCTCTTCATTGACTGCTGCAGCTGCAGTTTGTCAAATGGCAATTTAGTTCTTTCGCTCCCTATTGGCTGTGATTTACAGTGAAAACCGCTGGGATTCAAAAGTAAAATGATTGAAGCGCACACAAAACATTCTCATGAGACTGCAGACTGGGCTGTTCATTCTCAGTGGGATCTAGATGACTAAAACAACACTTTCTTATCATAGAGTGTTTCACTGATCATATAACATAATGTTGCTTATGGACCTTTTAATGAGCATAAAGAGTGCAGATAAGTCCACCATGCATTAAAGGGAAACTGCAAAGACCCGTTAAGCTCTCTGCAAAAACAACCCCTGATTATGTCAAAGTGATGTCATCAGGGTCATCCCAGTGTAGGCTAAGCATTTATCAGAAAAAACAAAAGGCCCACTGACACACCATGTGAGTGTGTTGGACACTATGGGTCCATTGCCCATGCACTGTTTCACTGTTTCTAAGGAGTTATATCTCCAAAAACAAGCAAGCAAACAATAGAACGAAGATACCATGGCCAACACCGCCTCTCTTGCATGGGGAAAAAAAAAACCCCACATAGGTCCACCCAGGTGCATGCTGGTCCTACACCTGCCTACCTACATGTATAACCACAGGTACCCACAGTGTTACCCAATTCACACATCATAGGTCAATAAATGTAGTAAGCTTTTAAAATACATTTTAGTAACTATTGCAAAAGACACATGATTCTAAAGACCCTATCAAGACAATTGGACCCCCAGAGTTGTATTAGCACACTGGAACCAATGTTACTGAAGCTTGAACCAAAAAAAGAGACTTGACCATAGAAATCATGTCTTACACACGTCTCCAAACTTTGTGAAATATTAATTTGCTAATAAATGACACCGAAACATTGCATCACTTGTTTCCTCTTGGTTTTGTTGTTGTCTGTTCTCACATTCGTAGCTCTGCCGGTTGGCTGGAAGTCCCTGTCGCACTGGAGAGCTTTTAGGCTTTTGTTCGTTTACAGTTTCTTTGCGGACTTCAAAATATTTGTGCAGAACAAAAAAGGCATTGATAAGAAAAGGAAAGTCCTCTGTGTTTTGTCCATCGGCCTCCTCAAAGCTGAAAACCGTGACTTCAAACATTCCCTCTGTAGGGCTAAAAAGGCGAAATCGGGGGATTTCGTCCATTAGTAAGCTTTTAAAATACATTTTAGTAACTATTGCAAAAGACATATGATTTTAAAGACCCCTATCAAGACAATTGGACCCCCAGAGTTGTATTAGCACACTGGAACCAATGTTACTGAAGCTTGAACCAAAAAAAGAGACTTGACCATTGAAATCATGTCTTTCACACGTCTCCAAACTTTGTGAAATATTAATTTGCTAATAAATGACACCGAAACATTGAAAAGTACTAATAAAAAGCACCAGTAATGTGCCATCTTTCAATGTTTAGCACCAGGGTTGTGGAACCCATCCCTACCTTCAGATAGCGTAAATTAGGAAAGACTTTCGCTAGAGCCAGTGTTAGCGTGTCCGTTCTACTCCTATTTTATTTCTTGGTCTGATATTTTCTTGAGCAAGAACCTTAAACTCTGACGACACCAACGGAGATCTCAGGAGGAGAATACTGCGGTTGATCCTGAAAAAAAACTTCCAGGTGTGAATGCATAATGTTAGGAACATGAAGCAGCCTGGGTACGAGTTTAAAGAAGCCTGCGTGATCAGCACAAGCCTGCCCCAGATACAGGAAGGGCCTGACAAATGAAGGGACATTTCTGGAATAAACCCACTGAACCCAAACTGGGCTCCTGAACACAACATCAGCAATGAAGAGGCGGAGCTTTAAAAGAACGGACCCAAACGGACCCAATGAACCACCAATAATTACTATTATTACGACTGTTAGACTCCAGTGGACCTCATGTGACCACTCCGTTGGCTACTTCTTACTTCTTTTACGTACACAAACATTGCTACTACTTGCCACTGATGGCAACCAAAGGCCAATTATTTGTTGCCAACTTCTCAAAATAGATGCCAATGGCAACCTGGCAACCATTGCCGTCGAAGCCCTGCTGTGTGATGCCGTCTGGCCAAACAGAGATCGAGGTCGTCCGATGATTTTGAGTAGTTCAGCACGACAGCTTGCGTCAACACTGCGGCACACGAAAAACCAACACACACACACACACACACACACACACACACACACACACACACACACACACACACACACACACACACACACACACACACACACACACACACACGCACACTTACAGGCTTGCCTTCGTGATGCCAGCTAGCTGAGTTTTGCTGAACTCTGTGCGGCGGACGATAACGAGGAGAAGTTTATATAACGTTTGGTCACATGATGGCTTCTTTGAACTTACAAGCTTGTGTCTACAGTAAGTGTGTGTGTGTGTGTGTGTGTGTGTGTGTGTGTGTGTGTGTGTGTGCAGAGTATATTCAGGAAACTCAGCTCTCAATGCTCATAATGATAATGTGAAGTGTGTGTGTGTGTGTGTGTGTCATGTGTGATAATGTGAAGTGTGTGTGTGTGTGTGTGTGTGTGTGTGTGTGTGTGTGTGTGTGTGTGTGTGTGTGTGTGTGTGGGTTATGCAGACAGGCAGAGAGATATAGCGAGCTGATGTAGCGTCCAAGCTAATTAGGAGGATTGCTCTTTTTTGGCTTGTTCTCACGCCGACTCAACCTGTATTAATTGATTGGCTGGTTAATGGGAGTGGAGAGGAGGAAACGCAGGAGGGAGGAGGTGGAGGAGGAGGAGGAGGAGGAGGAGGAGTGTGCTGGTCTCAGCTAATGGGCTCGGGCTCTGGTGTGTGGAGTAAGCATTCTAGTCGAAGCATCAGCACATATAGGACGGATAGAGAGAGAGAGAGCAAAAGAAAAGAAAAGAAGACTGAGATCAGAGACGGAAAACTGTCAAAGAAAACAAAACTCTATATTTTTTATAATGAACATCGTCGTGACACCACAGACTTTAGATCACCTTGAGTACACACAGACATCCTACACCACTGACAAAACAGTGCTGAATTATCGACAGCTATTATCAAAGGAGATTCTGACATACGTAAATGATTATTAACTGCCTGTTCAGTTACATATTCAGAAACATCTATGACATTATTTGCAACTTGAACCGAAAAAGACGATATCCTCTGTCTGTAAACACAACGGCAAAACTGGTTGGAAAAGTGGACAAAGGTTAGTGGACGTTAAATGAATGATTGATGATTGCACTTTGTGTGGGAAAGTTTATTTGTCTTCATAAATACTACCGCAGAGTGGAACAAGGTTACAATTTATCCTGCACTGCCTCCTTATCTACGTTCTCTACTGAAGCCAAAAACTGCAACTTTCAAAAAATGTTCTGCTTTATTTTTCAATAGCATTTTTCAATATGCTGATCATGCGACAACCTCCGCATCTGCCGAGTGAAGCCAATGCGTGAAGTGTCTTAAACCTGCATTCTCTCTCCTGTCCACCAGGGGGCGACTCCTCTGGTTGTATAGAAGTCTATGAGAAAATGACTCTACTTCTCTCTTGATTTATTCCCTCAGTAAACATTGTAAACATGAGTTTATGGTCTCAATCTCTAGTTTCAAGTCTTCTTCAATACAGCATGATGTTCATTTAGTAAATGATGGTTATTAGTAATTATCACTTTCTTTATAGAGGTTGTGGTGTGTCATGAGTTCTTTTTTTTTTACGAGTCTATGAATTCTTTTTTAGGGGGAAAATCCTACTAATTGTGCCTTCTACAAAAACTTACAATTAACGTTACATCTTTCACAAAAATGTGCAAAAATCTAAACTCTAATTATATCTTCATTAATGATGGAGTGGCAGCTTGGGGAAAGGACACACAGGCAATCATTGCTTTATCAAATTGAGAGCAGTAGAAAGCATTCTTGCCTAAAGTCACTAGCAAACAGAAATTAAAACCCCTTGCTTATTCCAGAGAAAAACCCAGAATGCTCATTTCAGTGCAGCACCACATTTGGCAACCTGCCAGAGCCGGAGGGACGGCCAACGGAAAGGCAAGTCAAGCACGTCGAGCCCATATGTCTCAGGATGTCTAATACCCACCGAGGGGCTGCGATGGCCAACCAGTCGGATAAATGTTAAATTTACAGGAGAATCAACCCAAATAAGACTGGTTAATATGCTCTGTTTGGTTCAATCTTTCACTGAGGGGGAGAACGTTTTAAAATAGTTGATAGTTGGTTAAATGTTAAATATTATTCTGCCATGAAGTCATGAAGAAGTTTGCGGGAGAATCAGCTAATTGAGGAAAAAGAAACCCAGGCAGAAACATTCACAAACGAGTCAAAGAAAAAGAGTACGGATCCATCCAGACAGAGTTATTTAGATCCATCAGTGAGGACATTTTACAGTAAAATTCACTTAATATAATTAACTGTTTCTTCCAGCCTTCCTGAAATTCCTTGTATTATTATTACCGATATTACAGTTACTTTAGATGATGTGTTACTGGAGGGAACATCATGACTAGTCATTTCAAAAGAGGCTGCAGAGTGGGAACTGTGAATATGACTCCCAATACTCTGATTAAAGAGTCAGGACGATGCTAAGTCCGTCTACTCGTCACTTAATGCATCTTATTGTCCTTCAAAGTGAGCTCCGGCATTCGGGACAGAAAAGGTTTTAATAGGTACTTTTATTTTTATTGTAGTATTTCATTAGAGAGGAGAGATCAGGAGAGGAAAGAAGAGGAAAGGAGAGATGGAGGAGAGTAGAGAGTATAGATATGAAACGAGATGAGGAGAGGAGAGGAGAGATTATCAGAGGAGAGGAAAGGACAGATGAGGAGAGGAGATTAGAGGAGAGATGAGAGGAAAGGAGCGATGAGTAGAATAGAGGAGTTAAGAGGGGAGGAGATGAGGAGATGAGTGGAAAGGAAAGAAAAGTAGAGGAGAGATGGGGAGAGTACAGTTGAGAGCAGAGAGTAGAGATTTAAGATGAGGTGACATGAGGAGCCAGGAGGAGAGGAGATGAAAGGATAGGAGAGATGATGAGAGTAGAGGAGAGGTGAGGAGAGGAGAGAAGAGAAGAGGAGAGATGAGGAGAAGAAAGGAGATGAGGAGAGGAGAGATGAGGAAAGAGAGAAGGGGACAGGAAAGGAATAGAGATGAGAGAAGAGGAGATGAGAGGATATGAGATAAGAGATTAGGAGAGGAGGTGATGAGAAATGAGAGATTAGGAGAGGAGGAGAGAGAGAGATGGAGCGATAAAAGGTAAATCTTAGTTAGGAAGCTCTCCCCTGAAACCAGCAGTCACCCATCGTCGGCTTCCAGCTACGATGTCGCTCTGACATGTGATCAGCTGATACTGTGTCACTGAGTAACTGTGCTCTGAATATATACCAAAGCATGAAACCAATTCAAACAATTAACATCTAATTCATGGCCACAGATGCAGCGTTCCACCTAAAGAAATAAAGTAGGACAAGGTAACGATGTTCCCTGTAGTATTTTGAGCAATTGTTCTTTTTCCTGACATACAGGTGTTACCGTCGGCTCTGTGGGAGTCCCACTCCGCCCAGAACAGAAGTGTCGTCCGTGCACATTTAAGATGCTGCTGTCAGAAACAGGATCTGTGGAGCTACGACCATTTGTCTATACCTGAAGACGAAGCGATGCAACAACCATCTCTGCTTAACTCCCAAAAAGTTATACTAGAGGCTTATAGTGGGTGTGATCTAGCCCAGATGTCAATCAAGCATTATCTGCACACGCCCACACTGAGACCAGGTCTAATCAGGAAAATAAAAGATGAGGGGGGAGAGGAGAGATGAGGAGAGAGGATGAGGAGAGGAGAGGATGAGGAGAGGAGAGGATGAGAGGATGAGATGAGAGGAGAGGATGAGAGGAGAGGATGAGATGAGAGGATGAGAGGAGAGATGAGAGGATGAGAGGAGATGATGAGAGGAGAGGATGAGAGGAGAGGATGAGATGAGAGGATGAGAGGAGAGGAGAGGATGAGAGTAGAGGAGAGGAGAGGATGAGAGAGAGAGGATGAGATGAGAGTAGAGGAGAGGAGAGGATGAGAGGATGAGATGAGAGGATGAGAGGAGAGGATGAGATAGAGGAGAGGATGAGATGAGAGGATGAGAGGGAGAGGAGAGGATGAGAGTAGAGGATGAGATGAGAGGATGAGATGAGAGGAGAGGATGAGATGAGAGGATGAGAGTAGATGAGAGGATGAGATGAGAGGAGAGATGAGAGGAGAGGAGAGGATGAGAGGATGAGATGAGAGGATGAGATGAGAGGATGAGATGAGAGGAGGAGAGGATGAGATGAGAGGATGAGATGAGAGGATGAGTGTAGAGGAGAGGAGAGGATGAGATGAGAGGATGAGAGGATGAGATGAGAGGATGAGATAGAGGAGAGGATGAGATGAGAGGATGAGATGAGAGGATGAGATTAGAGGATGAGAGGATAGGAAATGAGGAGATGTGAGGAGAGGAGAGATGGGGAGAGAAAAGGAGAGATGAGATGAGAAAAGGAGATGAGAGGAAAGGAGATGAGGAGATGAGAGATGGGTTAAGGGTTTATTCAAGCAATTTCATAAAAGATGAGTTGTGTACGGTAACATAATCTATTATAGTCGTACCATAAACTCAACATCGCCTCATACGAAGGTCCAGTTATTTGTTCCGATAGCCTCATTTCTTTGCTGCCCTACATACAAGTCGTCCTTCTGTCAGCGAGTTCAAGAGCAGCACTGCATCCTCGAGAACTACAGAGTCATGCATCCGGTGATAAATCCAAACAAGGACCGAGCTTGGGGGGTCTGTCCAGATAAAGCCAGACCAGGTGGACTGCAGACTAATGTGAGGGTTTGACTCTTTTTGGTTCTGCGTTGTTGGACTGAACATTTGTCTCTCCAGGTGGTTTCCCTCGGCCTCCCACCAAATGCACAGCGGGACAGGTAACAGAAATAAAGTGGTAGAAAAAAACGAATGAATGGTCGCTTTGGCGATGTCAGCAAAAAGAAAAAGAAATACAACCTGTCATCCAAAGCCAAGAGGCACACAAGTTTAGTATTTTCTGAATTTCCCTGAATATGGAGAGTGAAGAAGGAAAGACGAGAGGACAAAGAGAATGATGAAGTGTCCATTCTCTCTACTGACCAGCAGGGGGCGACTCCTCTGGTTGTAATGACGAGGAGTTACGTAGAGACGCCGTAAACGTCTCTGGTAGCAGCAGCGACCTGTCAATCAAAGAAAGCCCCGCCCTAAAGCATCCCCTGCTTTATGGTCTGTTTGACTCTAAATGGAGCATCATTTACTAAATGAACATCATGCTGTATTGAAGAAGACTTGAAACTAGAGATTGAGACCATAAACTCATGTTTACAATGTTTACTGAGGGAATAAATCAAGAGAGAAGTAGAGTCATTTTCTCATAGACTTCTATACAATCAGACAATTTAGCAAAACGACTGACATGAGTTTCCCAACCCCACAGATAATATGTTAGATTTAGGATTCATCACAAACAGGAACTCTATAAATAGTTCCATATATTAGTCAGTTCATTGGTATTTTTCAAAAAGCACTAGTTAAGGCATTAAACATATTGATATGAAGTCTTAAAACTGACTGAAAAAGTTTTGACAAATTGGAACTATAGAAAAAGCGCCTGTGAGATATGAGGAAAACTTTACATATGTGGTTTACAGGGACAATAGTTTGGTGGTTTTACATCAAAGCCTGTTTATGGGTCTTCAGCAGTACTTCTTCATATGAGAAAGAATGTTCTAAGAAGCCTTTTAGGGCTTTAAAATCTGCTAAACTGACTCATGTGATGTCAAGAATGTTTAGCATAGAAAAGTGGAGGTTTGGAGTTAGAAAGAAAAAAGAGCTCCAGACCTCTGTAACCAGCTGTTCACCCAGAGGCTCTCTGCTAAATTAGCCGCAACTAGCATAGCAAACCTTGATCTACGACCTAACTGTCCTCACTCAAGTTGCATTGTGGGTAATGTAGGTTCCAGGTTGTGACAAAGAAGAAGACTCAAGGGGAAGAAAAAGAATCTCTTGTCCTTGTTGTTTTTCTTAATCTGTCCTTGGCGTGTTTGACGGTGTTAGAGGAGCTCAACGCTAATTCGATGGAGTTCTCTGAAAAACGATTATTTTCTTTTCAAGGTCAACACTTAAACACACCACAGATATGAGGAGGTGTTCAGATAACACAGACTGTTCCCTTCTCCTCCTCACTATCTCTGTCCCCGTTCTCCTCTTTTCACCTTCCTCCGCCTCATCTCGGCCTTTCAATCGTTCTGCTCTTCGCCGCTCCTCGTCTCCTTTTTGTCATTTCGCTATCTCTCTTCTCTCACTTCCTATCTGACCTTATTTCCTGCCTCCTCTATACATCTCTCCTCCTCCACCTCCACCCGCCTCCTCCTCACCTTCCTCTCAGCAGCGTTTCATCCCATTTTTAGCTCCTCGCTGTTTTGTCTTTGTCCTCTTTTGGTCTCGTATCTCCAAAACCCCCCACCCACCCTCACTTTTACTTATTTCTCCTCCTCTCGCTCCTCTTCTTCTCTTCGCCCTTATCTTTACCTCATCTCCGGTAGTTTTCACCATCTTTGCTTTCAACTCCGTCTCCTACAAAATTACGTTCCCTTACAACTTAACTGCACTCTCAATATTACGTTTTCAGGGAAACGTATTTTCTCAAATTAAAAGCAAAGAAAACACGTAAAAAGTATGTGATTAACAATGTGTGTGTGTGTGTGTGTGTGTGTGTGTGTGTGTGTGTGTGTGTGTGTGTGTGTGTGTGTGTGTGTGTGTGTGTGTGTGTGTGTGTGTGTGTGTGTGTGTGTGTGTGTGTGTAAACTGGAAGTAGACCAGCACACAGAACCAGGCAGTGACAGAGTGGCTGAATAAATCTGCTCTCTACATCTCTTGTTTTTGTTTTTTCCTCCCGTCTTCCTCCCTCATTTCTCCATCCCTCCCCCTTCCTCACCTTCATGCCCCACTCTCTTCCTCTTCCTTACATTCCACCTCCTTCTCGTCTCCTCCCTCCTTCCATTTCCTCTTATTTTCTAATTCCCTTGTGTCCTCATCTCTCCCTTTCTTCCACCTTTCTTCATCACTTCCTGTATTGTTTGCTCTGTTGACCCCATATGTTTCCCTCCTCTGCCTTTATTTAAAGTCTTAATGTTCACCCTACCTTCATGTCTTCTTTTCAATTTCTCTGGAATCGGACAGAAACTAAGTATAGTCAGATGCAGGAATAGCTTCTTTAGGGAATTAGTCTATAAAAGGAATCGTATGAATATTTTTTTCGCACCTACATGACAAAATAAGACTCAAGATCTTCACCAACAAATACAAAAATCAATATATTCACTGCAAATACAGACAAACGACAAAGCGGAAATCAAACGCATTTCAAAGTTGTAGAAGTCTGAATCAGTTAGTGGTTATTTGAGGTGAAGCTGAACTGTTGTTAGTGATGTTTGATTGTTTGGGACACAGTTTTTTCATTCGACGGTCTAAATGTGGGAAACGTTGTGCTGCAGACATAATTCACTTAAAGTAAGAAGATAGGTGGATTTGTTTTTTACATAAAAATCTTGCTGAGTCCAGCTTCAATGTGCTTAAAAGCCATTTAAAGTATAAACTAATTTACTTAGTCAATATATCTCAAGTATAATGAAAGTGTGTGTGTGTGTGTGTGTGTGTGTGTGTGTGTGTGTGTGTGTGTGTGTGTGTGTGTGTGTGTGTGTGTGTGTGTGTGTGTGTGCCATAAATGTCCCCAGTGTAACGGTTTCATTGAGAAAAAAGCTGAGGCATGAAGGGTGAGGCGGTGCCCTCACTAAATGGGAGTGGCTGGCGGCCGGCCAATCACAAAGAGAGGGCGACCCTGAGTGACAGCTGGAGAGAGAGAGAGAGAGAGAGAGAGAGAGAGAGAGAGAGAGGCGGAGAGTGTAAAGAGCTCTTAAGAAAAACAGAATGTCATCTACCACAGATGATGCAGTCAGCATTGAACCAATCAGGAAGGAGTACTCCGCTTGTTAACTCGTTCCTTTTTCCCCTCACACTAGTTTACGGTATAGGCATGGATGGATCACTGAACAGGGACCACTGGCCTTCACCTACACAAAGGAAGGGACTGAAAATGACTAAAAAGAAAGAGAAAATGATGACGAAGAGACACGAAAAGACCAAAATAATTCTAAAGAGACAAAAAGTAACCATAAAGACGCTCACGATGACATATGAAAGGGGCAAAACAACCACAAAGAGACACAAAACAACTAAAGAGACACTAAAAGGGACTACAAAGAGACTCAACAAGACTACAAAGAGACTCAAAGGGACTACAAAGAGACTCAAAGGGACTACAAAAGGGACTACAAAGAGACTCAAAGGGACTACAAAGAGACTAAAAGGGACTACAAAGAGACTCATAATAACAACAAAAGGTGAAAAACAACCACAAAAGAGGCACACTTTTTTGTTTGATACTTTTTAAACAAAAAAATATTGTCTTTACCAATTCATTAAAGAATAATTGTATGAACTTGGCTTTTCCTTTGGAAGATCTTTGCCTCTTAGACTGGTCTTTTGTCTTTTTTTGTCTCAGTCAAGAGAGTGAGACGTTTCTTGCGTAGGTGGAAAACGTTCACAAATAATAATACAAATACAACGAATAATAAACGCATAGTGAGAGTCTATGAGGACACAACCGTTGCTGTTTCAGATGGAAAAATTGCACGAATTAATTAGTTTTATTTTGCAATTTGAGTGAGACAAAAAAAGGCTTCCAAATCTCCACCACTGCCATTGTCGCCATTCCCTGCAGGCCAAATCCAAAAACCCACGACTGCTTTTACAAGCAGAGAAACGGCTGTGTCATTACAGGAAGATAGCTGTGACTAAGACTATTAGCTAATTGATAGGCTGACTGTGTTTGGCTACTGCCGCGTCCGGCTGACACAACAAAACAAAACACGCCCAGCTTCTCTGCAACGTAATCATCTCAGACTCCAACCAGACGTCCACGAAAACGCTCTGGAAGTTTCCTTTTGAGTGACGAAAAAGAAAAATCAAGGCTTTTATCTTTTGCAGAATGAATAGAATATCATTTTTTAACATTTATGTGTTACACTTTAATTTTGAAAACCTGCAGTGAAAAAAAATCGCTGAAAATGCAAACCTGTGCTCACAAGACAAAATGTGAACGGACTCTAATAGAAACGGTTTCAGATAAAGCAAGCTGCCAAAAGCCGGGTTTGATTTACAGCACCTCCTTTGTAATAGTATATAAGTGGAAAAGGTCATTTGTTTCACTGCACTCACACTTTACATTTCACATGAGTAGGAAGAATGGCAATGAATGGGTTAAGTGTTTTAACACAGTATGACAGTGTGCATTAATGCATGAAGTACATGTATCTCCCTGTGCGTGTTGTTCTTTTGGAGGGGTATATTTGTATAAACTGCTGTCTGGTGCACAGTCCGCTCCTCGGAGAGAACAAACGCGTTCCCGGCAGGATTTCTCCTCATTAAAGTAAAGGACGAATCAATGATTTCTAAAAAAACTTCTACTTATCCAGGAGAGGAGCTTGCTGAGCAGTCAGGCTTTTTTTTTTTTTTTTTTTTTTTTTTTCCTTCCAGAAAAGCTTTACAGTCTCTGCTGCACGTTAACATCTGAGATCTCTCCACAATGACTCTAAATGGGATAATTTTGCATAAGTGAATGGTTTACCCTTGGACCAATGGTGACATCAAACAACAACAACAACAACAACAACAACAACAAGGCGTCTTAGCGGTTGACTTTGTAGAATTTAAGTTGTAAAGCCGTCCTTGAGCGAGACACTGAACCTCAGGTTGCCATCTACGCTAAGAAAGGGGTTAAAGGCAGAGGTCAATCTTTATGTATGTGATGATTTAAATAAAGTTTAATTAATTCATTCATTAATGAATTAAATATTGCTTAAAGCAAACCAAAGCTGCAATCACAAGGAATCATATTACCTCATCTCAGGCACTGCCATTATACCTTCTTATTGTTTTTACAAATCTGCTACTTTTGTGACGTGTTTATGTATTTTATTGTATTGTACACTATAATAATAATAATCATCTTTATTTATATAGCCCATTTCATACAGACTATGTAGCTCAAAGTGCTTTATAAATAAATAAAATAAGAAAACTTTCCTTTTACAGATACAATAAATAAAATTGGGAAGAAGAAAGCACGTATTTTGCACTTATATTTTAAGTGTAATTAAAAAATGTCAGCAGATAATAATAAAAACTGGAAAACATTTTACATTTAAAGTGACAAAAAAAGTGTTTGAATACATAAAAGATCATTTGAAAGACAGATGCGAGACGCATATAAAGTGCTGTTAAAAAAAGAAAGGGTTGGCCAAATACATGTTTTCAAGTGTTAATAGAGGCGGCCTCTTTAATGTTTTTGGGTCGGCTGTTCCACATTTTGGGAGCATAACTGTAAATATGAGGATGAATTGTACTGATAATTTTAGGCCACTTAATTGTAATAACCTGCTCAGGGACTACAAACGAAGACCAGCTCTCTAGCTAACTGTGGCACATTAACATTGAGGTGGAAATTAAAAAGTTGATAAATGTGTACTGTCCCTAATAAATCAAATTAAAAATTAAAAATTAAAAATTTAAAATTAAAACTTTAATTTTTAATTTAAAAGAAAAAAAAAAAAAAAAAAAGAAAAAAAGAAAAAAAGAAAACGAAAAAGAAAAGTTGATAAATGTATAAATAAATATAATAAAATCTAAATTAAAAAATTAAATTAAAAAAAAAAAATAATTAGATAAAAAAACATTTAATTTTAAATTTTAAAGAAAAAATTTAAAGAAAAAAAGAAAAATTTAAAAGAAAAAAAAAGATTTTTTAAAATAAATAATAAATTAAAAAAATTAGATAAAACATTAAAATGTAAATTTTAAAGAAAAATATTTTTTAAAGAAAAATGTCAAATGTATAAGAAAAAAAAATATTTTAAAAAAAAAAAGGAAAAAGGAAAAAAAAAAGTTTAAAATATTAAAAAGAAAATTTAAAAGAAGAAAAAAAAGAAAAAGAAAAAAAAGAAAGAAAAAGAAAAGAAAAGAAAAAAAGAAAAGAAAAAAAGAAAGAAAAGAAAAGAAAAAAAGAAAAGAATAACCAGGGACACCAAAAATAACAAAGAGAAAACTTGAGTCATGTGATGATGCTTTAAGTAAAAGATACAACTCCCACGTTTTATCCTAATATCACATGATGACCATAGCTGCTTGTGGTGATGGAGATGTTGGTATTTGTGTTACCATGGATTCATCTGAGCAGTCCTCTGCTGACACCCTGTGGTCACATGAAGAACTGCAGATAAAGAAGAACACTGCCTGTTCCTGTTTTAACACACACACACACACACACACACACACACACACACACACACACACACACACACACACACACACACACACACACACACACACACACACACACACACACACACACACACACACACACACACACACACACACACACACACACACACTGGTACTTACATAATATCTCCATTTTCTGCTACTTTATACTCACATTTCACATCAATTAATTTATCTAATACCTTTTCATTTAATACTATTTAAGACTAATAATACAAAACAAAATCAAACAGATAAATGATGATGTAATATTTATAGGTTGAAATAAAACTTTATTGATCCCTTGGACTAAATTCACAAGCTACCCAGCAGCATATAAAGTTATTAAAACTAGCACCAAAGTTACTAGCAGCAACATTTAAGTGATGTACACATTAATGCATCAGAAATCATAATACAATATTAAAATATACCTGATTCAGACATAATGAATACTTTGATGCTAAAACTTTTGTTCATTTACTTAAAAAGTGAAAAACTTCAGAACATATCAAGAACTTCCTTTATTTGTTTTTTGTCCGTTGACTTTTGTTCACTAATGCAACAAAAAATGAATTGTTAATAAATTGTTTTTTTCATGTTAAAACGTCAAGAAAGGCCAATAATTGGTTTCCAATTTCCCAAACCGGTTGCCAATATCGCAAACCCTTACCATTCCACCCTGCAGTTATACTTTATTTAGTTTGTATGTTTGTATTCGTTTCACTTGTTACTAAAATGCTGTGAAGTGTAAGAGCAGGTAGCTGGTGTATAGCACTTACTATATTCGTATTAGTTTGTTGCTATTTGCTTCTGTTTTCTGGTTTATGCTTTTTAGATGCTTTTAAAGATGCGGTTTTGAAAGATGTTGGTGGATCTATGAGCAGAAATGTATTACAGTATTCATAACTAAGTTTTATTATTATTTCATTATTGTATTAATCACCTGAAACTATATTCTTGTGTTTTTTGTTGGCTTAGAATGAGCCCTTCATATCTACTGAGTCATATTGCAACACCATGTTTCTACAGTAGCCCAGAAAAACCAAACACTGGCTCTAGAGAGAGACTTTCAAGGCCACCGTAGTTTTCCGACACGCTTGTGAAACTGTGGTAGCATAAGCAGCGCAGTCGCTAACTGACCTCCGATTCTCCTAAAGCTATGCATGCTATTGTGAGGAGGCCTCTTAGCGAGACACTAGCACAGTCTTGGAAAGGGGAGGAGTCAGCGGAGTGGTATTCAGTCGGTTGCAATCTGCATCCTCGCCACTAGATGTCGCCGAATCCCAAGTGCTGTCCCTTTAAATGGTATTAAACTAGGATACATCAGTGAAGGCAATCAATAATAAACAAGTTGGAATGACAAGGTTCTTGTTTTCTTGAACGCAGCACAATTATAAAGCCCACCCAGTTGAAAACATCCTCCAAACCCTTAAAACTGTTTTTTCTAATCATTACATTTAGTCCAGTGTGTGTGTGTGTGTGTGTGTGTGTGTGTGTGTGTGTGTGTGTGTGTGTGTGTGTGTGTGTGTGTGTGTGTGTGTGCGTGGGCATGGTGCCCACCTGCGTCACAGTGTGTGTCAGCATGACGCATTTGGTCCTGTATCACCTCCCTGCTGCAAACACACAAAAACACACACACAAAAACACACACACACACAAACACACACACAGACAGACAGAAGAGGGAGAACTCTGATTTGATGTGTTCAAGAGAATAAATCAAACACACATCACAGAGAAGGTGATCGGTTCTGAACACAAGAGGGCAGCAGAGTCACACATGAGGACTCACTGAAGCTGTGGTGTGTGTGTGTGTGTGTGTGTGTGTGTGTGTGTGTGTGTGTGTGTGTGTGTGTGTGTGTGTGTGTGTGTGTGTGTGTGTCGGTCTGAGTGGTTGTCAGTCAAAGAACCACCAGACCTTTGATCAAACTGACTGGCCGGTGTGTGTGTGTGTGTGTGTGTGTGTGTGTGTGTGTGTGTGTGTGTGTGTGTGTGTGTGTGTGTGTGTGTGTGTGTGTGTGTGTGTGTGTGTGTGTGTAGCTGGGCGGGTCCAGGTGAAATAAAAGGAAGTGGGGTGAGTCACTGAGGTTTGGGATGAAAGGGATAAATGGGAGATGAAGGCTCCTGTAAAGTAAGCCCTGATCATTTGAGACTGTCCTCACCGGGCAAAACAAAAAACCCTCCGGCTGTCGTACGAACAACCGTCCTCTCTCAGAACCAAAAGCATGACTGTGAGGAAAAACAAGAGGGCGTTCAGGATGGCTGGGCAAAGAGGACAAGTGACATCAACCAGGGAGATATTCAAAGAGTCTCAATCTAAGGAGGAACGTTTAGTTTAAGAAAAAGAAAAAGGAGGAGAAATGAAAAATGGATACAACCTTCACTTCCAATGACAGTTAATGAGATTCTGACCGTACTCATCCATTAACAGGGTAGAACTCCTGACTGTAATGAGGATATATCATTCTTTTATGAATTATATGTGTGAAGAGTGAAACCTGTGAGACGAGGAGCCGTTTGGTGGAGACGTTACGGACCAGACCGTCTGTCTAGAAATTACCTTCATATGATACTAATTTGTTTTTCCAGATACGTTTTGATGGGACACATAATTGGCTTCTAGATTATGAACACTGACAAGATCGTTTTTTTAAAGGGAAGCAGTGAAGGTGGATTAAAACTGGAGACCTGTGTGTGTTTAAGATGACAAAAGCACTTTGGATACGTTTTCAGAAAGATAAGCTTTTCATTTAAATGTAAAAAAGAAATTCAATTAAATTCTACTCGTTTGTCTTAGAAGACATTATTCACATTTTTAAATAATACACCAAAAATATCTCCCCTAACGTGTGCTGCTATAGCGCCTGTACAAAACCATAAACATGTGCATATTGTCATTATGGTTCATTGAGAAAACATTTACTCCATAAGTTGATAAAACATTTTAAAATCAGGTGTCATTTAAATTAGTAGTTATTTCTAAGAGATCATGAGTTCACTTGTCTGACTCTATGTACTGAATGGATTTCCCCTTTAAACCTTTTTCTAACTTGATTTGAAATCAGCCAATCAGTGTACATATTTTTTAAAATGATACAGTATAAACTAGATATTAACTACGTTGACAACTACATTGTTTATGTAAATGAAAAATAATGCATATATCCGCCCGTGATTCAAATGGCTCTTCCTTGCTCCATGCTACACCTTTCCACCGAGATGAAAATGGGGTTGGTAGTTGGTAACAAAAGTGAAAACACAACCTCCTTGATGGATAAACCCAAAGCAGCCCGCTGGTACAATAGATCGTACATAAGCAGTGGACGTAGTCATGGTGACGTCTGCACCGTGGACTGATGTTTTTGGATTACTGCCGTCAAAATCTTTTTTTGCAACCAATGAACAGAAGTTACCATATTTGGAATGTGGAGAAGCGATGTACAGACGCCGTATACGTCTCTGGTAGCGGCAGCAACCTGTCAATCACAGTAAGCCCCGCCCTAAAGCATACTAATCATCTGTTTGACTCTAAATGGAGCATCATTTACTAAATGAACATCATGCTGTATTGAAGAAGACTTGAAACTAGAGATTGAGACCATAAACTCATGTTTACAATGTTTACTGAGGGAATAAATCAAGAGAGAAGTAGAGTCATTTTCTCATAGACTTCTATACAACCAGAGGAGTCGCCCCCTGGTGGACAGCAGAGAGAATGCAGGTTTTAAAACTCTTCCACATCGGCTTCACTCCAGGTTGTCGCCTGGTTGTAATGAAACCAAACAACCTTGGGTAAAAAAAGTGCTTCATAGGCATACAGTGACGACAATCTATCACGGAAACAGCAATGTTGCAAATCAGAATGCTAATTATCAGACAGATGGGACGAAGAACGAATGAGCCGTAGAGACAGAAGGTTGATAAAGAAAGAGTGGAAGATGTAAAAGAGGGAGAAAGGAGAACCGGGGGGGTGGAAGGTGAGCGAGGAGGAGGCGGAGGGATATTAAAATGAATGGTGTGCACTCTGGAAGCAGAGGTGCAGCTGGCAGCGGAGTGGCGTCGCCGAGCCAGCAGAACAAACTGACTGATGCTGGCACTAACACAACCCAACAGACAGACCGACACTGAGGGAGCGACGGGGAGGATGTCTCACTCTGACTGAAGCTCCGTCAACATTTATGTGCTTTTGCCGTAGACCTCCACACGAGTGCCTGAAGACGGCTTCTGTACACGACGGAAAATATCTTTGCAGCCCAAAAAATATATATTATGTATATGTAAAATAGTGAATAATTCAAATTCTGAATTTCAGAATCAGAAGCTGTTTATTGCCAAGTACGTTACGAGGTGATTAATTGTTGCGTATAGTAACAGTTCAATACATAAGACATCATTTAAAAATAGAAAAATGAAAATATACAATAAAATATGGTAAAAAGTAAAGAAGTAAACAAATCATAGAATTTAATCCACAATGGGTATTTTAGTGGCCACCATATAAATGTCAATATTTGAAAAGTCTGACATTCAGAGCATACAGACCCTGTAATAAAAATAATACTTTTCGTTTCTTCAGATGTTGGCTGGTCTGATTGATTGACTACTCGGGTTTCTTGCGTTGTCCGACTTCACCGGCGCCTCAGATAACAAATAACTTTGTGGTATAAATTTCATCGAACTGATACGATGACGAAACGCTACAAAAATAACACCAAACATGTGATATACTGAGAATATGCACTCTTGTTATTGAGTAAAACATTACCTGAAAGGTCATTTTTTTTTGATTTCTCTGTCATCTTATTTTCACAAAGGCAATTTAAGGTACAGCAACCTGTTTATTACAGCGTATGCAAATGAGCTGCAACTCGATTTCACCCTGTAATCTGATTTTGTGTGTGGTCAACAGTGAAAGCAGAACAAAAGTAACTTTAACTGTCAAACATGATTCGAAAGCTCTCTTTCTCTATCAAGACTACTCGGTTCTCGATGCCTGTAGATGTATGTCATGGTGATTATGCACCTGATATGAATGTAAAGGAGTTTGTGGGAGTCTGTTGGTGGTTTGGAGGTGACAGATTTTGGAGTTGTGGATTTGGCGTGAGGACACTGCAAACATCTGCCACCTCTCTCTGAGGAGAAAAGAGGAGGAGGGAGAAGAGAGAGAGGATGTACTTTCATTAAGTTAGGCTAGTTTGCCTTTTTTTCTGTGTTTGTAGTTGCTGTGCAGCGCTACACATGGGACTCATAATGAGACATCTTGTCCAGAAATGTATACTTGGCTTTGAGTAGGAGTCTATCGATCGTAGGTCTTCTATTTGATGTGCCAGGCATCCATTTAAGTGAAGTATATAAGTACATATTTTCCTTGTTTAGCAACCAGCTTCTTCTCCATCACTTACCTGTCGGCATGATAGAAAAGAGGAGACTACATTATTAACTATATCACCAACGTATCCTCATACAGCGTCCACAGCTATACCTACAAAGAAATGATGCACTGCAATTTATAGATATCCCACGAAATCAACTCTGATGTAATCCACGTTTTCATGAACCAGGAAGAATAAAGACAGCAAAAATCCCCACACAGGGCTGCTGGGAGATTTGTGGATGGGTCAAACTAAAAACGGTCCTTCCTCTCCAGGAGGCCGCTGCTCGTTCCCTAAACGGACACTGCTTTATGGTCTGTTTGACTGTAAATGGAGCATCATTTACTAAATGAACATCATGCTGTATTGAAGAAGACTTGAAACTAGAGATTGAGACCATAAACTCATGTTTACAATGTTTACTGAGGGAATAAATCAAGAGAGAAGTAGAGTCATTTTCTCATAGACTTCTATACAACCAGAGGAGTCGCCCCCTGGTGGACACTAGAGAGAATGCAGCTTTAAGACACTTCCACATCGGCTTCACTCTGCAGAACTGGAGGTTGCTGACTGGTTTCTGTAATCTGTCTTCTTCCCAGGTTACATGGCGGAGAGGAGGTCATGTGATTCAGGCTCAAGCTGTTTGGCGACACCCCCTCCTCCTGGATCCATCTTCTCTTTGTTCACTGTATACATTTATCATACGGATCGTCTTGGTTTCTTCCATATTTTTACCTTTCAGATGGTTTTGTTTGGGGAGTTGTATGCTGTTCAGATTGTAAAGCCCCCTGAGACAAAGTTATGTTTTGTTATAATATAACTAAAATTGACATTTCCACTTGAAACACACAGAACTGATGTGTCACTGCTTTTCATTCTGTTTGTTATTAATGTTATCATTGGTAACTTTTTAATAACTTCCCAAAATCGAAGACCGTTAGATGAATGATTGCTCACGTTAATAAAAAAAAGTAAATTAAACCACCGGTTACAGTTATTTCTCCTTGCTGGAGGTCTTTATGTTTTAATGACGTCATTCTCACGACCAATGACGTCACATGATCCCAAAAAAGAGGTACTTTACATCATCTCTCTCTCTCCAACGTGCCTCCATGCTCTGCAGCTCAACTCTTCCCTCTGACCCCGCCTTCTGCCTATTTTAGCCTCGTGTTTCCCTAACCACAGGCTTTCTCAGCTTACCGTTTGACCTTTAAGGAATGTCACAGCCTAAAAAGCACATCTACAGTCACTGAGCGCTGGTGGCAGCGAAGGGGGTTAAAGTAACACGAGAATGTTGGAGGACGGTGTCTGGTTTGACTTTCAAGGCTGGCTTTAGAAAAAAATAGAACATGGGGTATTAGACGTGGCCATTAAAGTGGACATTCACGAGTTGTGTCCCATTAATAACAAACTAAATGCAATGAAAGCTTATCAGACAGGTCAAAAATGTAATTCAATACAGCATAAAATATTGATTAGATTTAAAGTTATTAGAAGGAGCTTTCATTTTGTGTTGATTTCGGTGGCCTCGTTGGACAAAAGTGCAGAGAACAAGCATTAAGAAAACTATATAAAAATGATCCAATCTTCTCGCTGATGTTCTCTTTACTTATTAAAGTCACATAAAGGCCTCGGTATTAAATTGAGACCGTTTCAGGACCAGTCACAAACTCCTTGTAGTAACTTTAAATCATCAAAACAGAGTGTAAAAGGAATATAAAGCTGTATACTTTTCCTTTAACCTCCAATCAGTTGGAAGAAAAAAACTAAAATACCTTGAAATACTTGAAAAGTTCATTTATCTGACGATGACATAAATGAACATGAGGTTTCTATTTTGAACAAACAACCAATGCTTTCATTGCTGCTGGTCAGGTCAGTCTTACTCCAACGTCCTCCCCAGTGTCCAGTATTTTCCGGTTTATGAGGCGGAGTCTGTCACCCTGACATCTCTCAAAGTCTAACTGTCCACGGGGAACGCTGCACAACAACACGAGCTGTGAAGAGAAGCACTGGGCTGCTTTTTATTACCAGTTTATTGTCAGGAGTTTATTCTAGTGATTGTGAAAGAACATGTCTCATCATATAACGTCACTATTGTATTCCACTGATGTTAATTATTACCTTGGAAAAAGTCTACGCTCTCAGAGAGCTCTTCTTGTCTCATATATTAATAATTTGTTTACTTTTCTTACAGTAATTTGTTTTATTTGTCAGTTTTCTTGTCTGTTGTTACATTAATTTCCCTCCTGGGGATCCACCTTTTCACTCTTTCACCTCCTCTTAATTAATTTTGATCTTTTTTTTTTTTTTTTTTTTTGTTGGCAACAGAGGAGATCTCTGCGTTCTGCCAAATAATGGACTCATTGAGCTGATCTGGTGCCAGAGACGGCGAGACAGCAGAGACGGGCGTAGACCACGAAGCAGATGCAGTAAACATGCTCTCAATCAGAGTTAAGGGGGGGGGGGGGGGCTGCTATACTGGTCCTGCAGCAGTAAATGGTTTGATCAACTAGTCGGCATGGACTACTTCAGAGTCTGATGTGGGGGGGCGGGTGGAGCCAGACAGACACAAGAGACCAGAGGGTAATAAAATCATTCTAACCCCTTCGGCGATGGTTCCATCCACGGATCTGCTGCGTGACGGGGTAAGTGGGGTTTTAACCTGTCATATCTCATGAAAATCAGAAACCCCGTTAACCCCCCCCGGGTTCCTCTGACACACCTGGTCTGGTCTGCAACTGGGTCAGCAGCTGTCTGCCTGACCGTCAAAAGAATATATATATTTAAAGACCGCTGCCTCTGTTTTAAGGCTCAGGACTCAAGGACTTGTTACTTAGGGGGGACAAAAGAGGAGTTTTGTCGTTAAAGCCAAACTTTCATTTCACTGATTGCTTCCTCTGCTCCGTTTGAAGGTGTTTTAGTCGATCAAATCTGATGCTGTTGAGATTGATTGCAAGAGGAACCTGCAGACTCTCTGGTCTTCTGCGATGCTTTTTTGACAGATACTGCACAGAGAGCTAGGTTCCACTCTAAATAATAAATATGGCTGCTGTACAAAGATATATCATGGAAACCAGGCAGCGTGTGATGTAGTAAGTCGCATCCTTTCAAACCTTGAATTAGGGCGATGTGTTGAAAATCAAATATCACCATATTTTTCGACCTCAATATCAATACTGCGACGATAATGATTTTGATTTACACTGAGATTTCCTATGAATAATAATCAGCAATGTGGATATTGGGGTAATATAATAGTCTGGTATAGGTTCAGAAAATGACATCACTTTACTATAATGCAACCTGTAAAACCAGGAAATGCTTGGGCCACATTACGATATTCAAAATCTAAGATGATATCTTGTCTCATGTCACGATATCGATAAAATAGAAATACATTGCACAGCCTTAACTCAAACACACTGCACACTGCATCATTTCAACAGGAAATAAGAGCACATGATAAATGTTCCCGTTTAGGCGTCTGCACAGGGCTGAGGAAAGCAACAAATAAATGACTTTTCTTGCTTAGCTTGCAACAGCCTCCAAGTGATTATGAAAAATAGGGCTTGTGTCGTTAAAGAAAACATTCTCCTAAAGCTTTCAGAGACGTACAATCAATGAAGACACAAAGCTATTGATCTTCTAAGTCGTTTGAATCACGTTCGGACTAAAAGATCTGACACTATTTGGAAGGAAACGTATTGATCGTAAAATAAATCTTATAGCCTCCTAATTCTTGGGCCACGTCACCATCTGATGCATCTGCAGACGTTTAGCTCTGCACACTAAAGGGTTGCTTTGTCCGATCTGCTCATCTATTTGTAAGACACCAAGTGGACGGAGCTTATCCATCGTGAGCTTTTGATAAAACTACAATCAGTCCTAATATCTTCGATTTGATGATCCTTTCTTGAAAAAATGACAAAGTTTGATTGATGAGCTTGCATATCAAAGTGCTGTCTAGCAGATGGCATTCATAGCTTTCAAATGCTTCTATTTGAAATGCAACCCTCCGTAAGTTTAAGTCTATTTTTCCATGAGGACTTTGTCTACACACCCTGTCTTTAAGAAGTGAAGCTCAGACGATCTGGGACCTTGTCAGGACTGCTAGATCCCAGGTATGACTACCGCAAGTAGTGTTGAACAATAGTAATTAAGTTTACAGGCTCTTGCCCTCGTCTCTAGGTAACCTGCACAGAGCTTATGTTTGGTGGGCAACGGGTGAGCACAGAGTTTTGGGCATACGAGATATGAGTTGTGCAGGTTAATGAATGATGCCTCTATGGGGAACAGGAGGGGGAGGAGGAGGAGGAGGAGGAGGAAGATAGAGGATGGACATATTCCCTTACAACCAGGTGGAGGAAACACATTCGTATATTATATCCTGACACAAAGCACATTGGCTGATAACATAATGCAATTACCATCAGTGTCAGTTCAGCTCCAGCTATGCTCCCAGATAAACATTTACCACCTTAACTGCATTTTAAAGCTCTGATAAATCAATATCGTTTCTTTCTTTCTTTATACTGAATCAAGTGAAAAGCAGCTACCCTGAGACTTATCACCCAATTCTGCAGCTCCTCTGAGCATTTCAGCCCCTGTACGCTAATTGTTTTTGGCTTTAAGGCACATTTACATTCACCGTTTTGGTTCTCTCTCATTCTGAATTCCAGCAGCAGCAGTTTTTTTCTAAACAGTTTTAATAAACCAACTGTATGCTACCTGGCCACGCTCCCATGGCCAGAGTAGCGAGTTGTTCTGGGTGTCCAGGGTTCCAGAAGGGAATTAATCATTTAGATCGCAAAGTTTGGGTTGGCATGAAACTCCCAGTTAGGATGAGTAAAAATTATGCAAAATTACTGGGTCTTTGATAAAAACTCAAAAAGGTACAAGCTTGTGTTCGTAAAAACATAAGTGGAAGCGTCAACTACGACCCCCAAGTTGATTTAAAGCTTGACATTTTGCAGTATGTGCTACTTACAGCCAGAAGAAGCTCATAATATATACATCAGTTTAGGAAGTATATTCACATTTTGATTATTTTCATCACTTGTCAATTTGTAGATACATTTACCAGCAATGGTGTGAGGTTTTGCTGACAATTACAACAACATGTGTTCCGTGTTTCCATAGAAACGGCTGACGGATGAAGTAGTGGAGGCATTTAGAGGCATTTTCCAAATCTAACCGATTCAGAAAAGTCTGAATAGTTTGAATATTCAACAACAATATACAACATTATAACTCTGAGGTTAAATAGTGAACCGTACTCACTCCCACTGTTTCCTCCTGGCCTGTGGTGTGTTGAGCAGCTTGTGTGCCTGGTGGGCCTTGATGACATCGCGGTGGTCCACCACTCCTCCCCTCCGGCGGATCAGCGGGACTGTGGGGTCGGTGCTGCTGGTAACCAGGGACAAGGAGCCCCGGCCGGAGCGAACCCCATAGCCTCCGCCGCCGCCGCCGCCTCCGCCGGTAAAGGGCACGTCTCGGTACTGCTCCACCCTGACGTTGTAGACGGCGTGGTAGTAGGTGGGGTTGGGGCCCACGCTGCTCCCGCTGATCGGGGGAGGTTGGCAGCGTAGCGGCCGGTGGAGTCCCTGAGGGGAGGGGGAGCAGGAGGAACTCTGGGGCCACCCCACCGGGCCGCCATGGTCCGGGTAGAGGGGGGACAGCATGGAGCTGGAGGAAGAGGAGATGGAGAGAGATGAAGAAGGAGCAGTAAGGTCAAAGGCAAATTATGTTCTCGTACAACAAAACTGCATTATGAATTATGTTTTGTTTTTTTTTGACGTATCACAGATACTTTTGTGTAAGTCAGCGTAGGCTTGGAGTTACAGACTCTCATTCCGACTGCTTCAGACTTAGCTGCACACCGAACCATTGTGTGCTGAAGTTCTCGCTCTGATGAAGCAAACAGAACCACATCATCTGCAAAGAGCAGAAATCTAATTCTGAGTTCCCCAAACCGGACACTATATCAGCTGCAGTCCTCCAGTTATACTTAAAACTCATAATAATTGACTGGTTGACTTATTTATTATTGAATTACTGGAGGACTTTGTGGTGAATGAAACAAAAACAGATTTAAATTTATAAAATTGATATGTTGGGTAACCTGCTGCACCAAATGTATCTTCTGTAGACTTTTTGAGACTGTTTTGACGAAACGAGCATCAGAGGGGAATCAGTTTAGAGAGTATATGTGTGAATGGAAAAAGGAAGAAAGGATGGATGTAAGGAGAGGATGTGGAACAATAGAGGGCTGGAGAAGGACTGAGGTGGAGGGAAGGCTCTGGAAGAAAAAGGGAACAGAAGAGGAGAAATCGAGTGAAGGATTTAGAGTAAACATTGTGTAAAGGAAAGCTGTGAATAAATGACTTTAAAAAAAAGAGGTGTATGTGAACAAGAGAGGAGATAATGGAAACACAGCGCCTTCAGTCAATGTTTACTCATCATAAAAAGGAATATTAATACCACCCATAACATAATGCACTGTGATAACACTTATTCAGTAAGAAGACAAGCTGCTTCCAAAGATACTCGCTTTATGAACACCAAAAACTTTCAAAGTTGGCAATGAAATGAAAAACAACACAACAGATATCGTCACTTAAATAAGCCACTTAAAAACACCTACTACAAAGCTTCAGCAGCTTCACAAACACAGCACTGTTTGAATAAAAGAATATCTTCAGAAGAAGCTCGTCCAGAAACACAACTTCTTACTATTTCCTGAATCTGTACTGTATGAAATGGCATTTCTAGTAATGTTACAATGGACATTATTTGAGATTTAATGATTTAATGTCTTAAAAAACATTCAAAAGGAGTAAAAGGCCCTTGGAACAACCATAGCATAGAGTCAACCAGCTCCAAACACGGTCAAACAACTATCCGTCTCTTCACCAAAGACTCTTATCAATGGTTTCAGATGTTCTCAGATGTTCAGGCTGATTTAGTGGATTTGGAGCTCGTCATAGTTAAATGTTGTATAATAGTGATACTTGTTACCTGCAGAGGTTGGAAGGAGATAAACGTTTCTAAAACATTAGCTTCCTACTTTAAAAAACTTGTGGAGCGAACATTAGAAGAGTACGTTAGCACATCATTATCTAGCATTAGCACTTAGTATACTGAGTGTATTTTAATGATTGATACAGTGAATAAAGACCTATCCGTTTTGACAAGAACAGTGTTGTTCCGATCACCAGGTCATGTGTTCGTTCACGTTTATACTGTGGTCTGGAGCCTTAACTTCTATCTTTATCATTTGAATCAGTTTGACATCCTTGAAACGCATATTGTAGACCCTTCTGTCTGCTTCTCTCTGAAATCACTTTATGTTTTCCCCAAAAATGAGATAATATGTATGCAGGGAGTGCAGTTCGTGACAGTGTGGGCTCCATGGTAACGTAGCTCTGACAGCTTGACTGAGTAGCAGCAGGGGGGCGGGGCGTTAAAGTTGGCATTAAACATACAAAAACATTAAATATGATTGAAGTTTATCTGAGCTTTTGCAGCATCATCCATGTCTCCTCTTTCAGTTAACCCCTTGTTAACTTCTAGTCCACATCAAGTAACTAAACTCAAGGTTACATATTTATTTTTCTATGCCATTTTTGTTCCCATTTCCTGTGTAGTTAGCATTACTGAACTTGATTTACTACGACTGGAAAATGTCTCAAGATTTCAATTCAGTTGCAGTTTTTCCTTTTTTTTTGGGACAGCTCTGAGCTTTTGTTCTCTCTCAACTTAATATGGTAGAAATAAAAAATAAACCATTGGGTCCAAGGGCAAGAAACTAATGTTTCTTGCCCTTGGTAAAGAAGAAACCAAAATAAGAGTGAGAAAATCTGAAGAATATGAATCCACAAATAAAGAGGGGCCGCATTAATAGAAACAGACGCTCAATAAAAGTACCAACAACAATGAGAGGTACGGAGAGAAACAGAGGAAAGAGATGAAGGGTGGATGGGAAGATAAAGGAGAAACACTATTAATTAAACGCCTGCAAAGAGTAATGACGCTAACCTGGCGTTTACATTTTTCCTGGTTTGTGTGCGAGTGTGTGTTTGTGTGTACGTTCATGTGTGTCCGTGCATTCGTGTGTGCACAGGAACGTATTGTAAATAGCTTCTTTTTTTTTTTCCTCGCCAGTTATCTGCTGAGGGTGCATTACACATTATTTCTCCCTGACATGGTGTAAAGCGAAAACTAATTCACGGAGACAGGCGAGCGCACACACAGATTTACGCTCACACACTGCAGGTACAATGATGAGGCATACTGCTATGGTAAGGACTTTGTTGGGTGATTGAGTGTGTGTGTGTGTGTGTGTGTGTGTGTGTGTGTGTGTGTGTGTGTGTGTGTGTGTGTGTGTGTGTGTGTGTGTGTGTGTGTGTGTGTGTGTGTGTGCGTGCTGCAGGGCTTGAATAACACAGGTCTAGTTGTATTAGCAGTACCAGCAGAGAACACAAACTCAGGACCATGCACATGTCATGGATCAAGGACAAACTATGGACCCAACCCCGACGACAGAGGACACACACAAAGAGGTGACGGGGGTTTATGAGGGGAGACGGGGAGGGTGATGGACAGATAGAGAGGAGGGTGAGAGGGTGAACAGTTGAGGGTGAGAGAGGAAGACAGTTATGGAGAACAGAAAAAAAAAGTGAGACATTGAAAAAAAAAAAAATGCACCCCCTAAGGCACAAACGGTGTGATGGAGAGAGCACTTTAATAAAAGGTACGGGGGCAGCAAAAGAAGAGCAGGGTGAGGGAGAGAGAGTTGGAGAGACAGATGAGTGGACGAATGACTAATTGAGACAGAAAGACAGGGATGAAGCAGAATCCTTTCTCTAGTTTTAGTCATTGTGTTTCTCGTTACGTCCGCCGGGGGACAGAGAGCAGAGGAGACCAGGAGGATTCTCATATTCTGGCTTAGAAGGGAACTACTACAAGTCTATACTATAAATCTACCGGACAGGGAACTACTTCAACTCTACATAATATAGATCTACAGTCAGGGAATCTACAGTTCAGGGAAGTACTGCAACTATATATATTAGTTGTCTATTATACAAAGAACTACTATAACTCTACATTCTACAGATGTACAGGATAGGGATATACTACAGCTCTAGATAGTCTACATCTACAGTAGAGGGGATTACAATCTACGACTCTACATACTGTAGATCTACAGTCCAAAGTACTACTACAACTCTACATATATCTACAGTAGATCATACTGTAGATCTACAGTCCAAAGTACTACTACAACTCTACATACTGTAGATCTACAGTAAAAAGTACTACTCCATTCTACATACTGTAGATCTGCAGTACTCAGTCAGTAATGACAGTCAGGATGCCACTGCATCCAAGCTCACTGGCTGAACTACACCGCAGGCCTTCATGCTTAATATACAATGTTTTGATAACCAGATAAGGTTTGATTTATTCATTTAGAATCTGGTCAGTGTTGATGAATTCAGATTTCAGCTTTAAATCGCTGTTGTGTGCAGATGCGCGATTCTGAATATGATTTTGTCCACACTGAAAAGACTATAAACTTTATCAAATAACTAAAATTAAACCTACATTTACAATATGCCCATTTTAGAAATACTGTGCCATCATGATGAAAATGTTTCACAGATATTGGTAATTACACTGCTCGGATAGTAATTCAGGCACAATTAAGTGAATTCATTTATTCATCCTGATTCCTGATTCAACACTGACGTCAGAACCTTCAGTTCCCAACGTGACACAAATAAACAGAAAGTGGAGATGAACAAGATGAACATCCAGACTCAGCTCACTTAAATAAACATGACTCACCCTGAATTTATAAATGTGATTTAATTCAAAGTATTTTTTTTTTATCCTCTCTTTAATCTAGCTACGCACAGAGGGGCGAATAGTGACTCTAGTGTGGTCATAAGTATGTGTTACTTGCAGTGTCTGCAGATGCACAGTGAAAAGGCAGCCTTGGTTTGGTGCATTTAAGAGAACCTGGGAGCAATGCCTCAAAGTCAAAGAAGCAGGATTCTGATTGGAAGGTCAATGAACTGAATCCCTGAGCGACGCCGGGAAAAGATCCTGACCAGAGGAAAGTGGATGAGCAAAACCTTTTCCTACCCTTGAGGAGCTACGAGGGCCATAATTTCTCTAAATCTACTGTGAAAAACACATTTTCATCAATACAGCTAGCTGAGGAGTGAGAACTCAGCAGAGGAAGAGCTGACTGGACGAGTTATTTTGCATTTGTCAGGTCAAGAGAGGATGTTTTACTTGACAGCTGCATCTAAATGCAGGAATGCATCTTCACGACATAATAGTTCTCACTGTGTTTGGTAATCCTCAAAGCAGTACCAGCTCATGAAAGGTACAAAAAAAATGATGCATTCCCAACAGATCAGATAATAAATAATAAATAAATAAATGACAAACTGAATAGAGTGGGATGCATAAAATTATAATAATCTTTAAAAAACATAAAACAATCCAAGAAATTCTTCCATTACATTCAGTGGAATTAACGACATTATAGTTCACATTGTTTGTTAATCACGGCTTGTTGTCTGTACTAAATTCTAGCATGTCGGCAGTAGTAGCATTGAAATGCATTGTATATTACTGCCGACAAGTTGAGGAAGCAAGCTGTTTTTTTAATCAATTTGCAATTCAGCGCTACGGGGCGGACGTTTGAAGTCACAGTTTGCGGCTTTGAGAAGGCCGACAGACACGAAACAGAGGACTTTCCTTTTCTTATTAGTTCTTATTTTGTTCTGCAGTTCACAAAGAAACTGTTAAAGAACAAAAGCATAAATGCTCTCCAGTACGACAGGCAAAGAGAACAATAATACTCAGCAACCAATTTACTTACTGTTTAAACTGGCACCCGCTTGTAAACAAATAGTCATGTGATATTAGTTTTCTGGACGTAAATCACATGAATCACTTGGTGCTGTGACGCCCGTGTGGACGGAGATCATTTTCAAAGGGAAACGTATTAGTGTGGATGAAGCCTGAGAGAGGTTGACAGATAACTTTTTCAATTACAAAAAAGAAAACATTTGCAGCTAATTACTTGTTATCTTCAATTACAATACCACTATGGTCCTACCCCGCCAATATATCCTCACATCATCACATATAAATGCCTGTTACTTGGGAGAAATACGATAAACCGTATTACAAACAGTGACACTACTCACTTAATTTTTATTTATTTAGCTGTTTGATCGTACAACGAACAGTACGGAAGAGGATAAGGGCCACATGTGAATGATGTATGAGTCAGAACTTAAAATACATTTTTCACATGTGGGCAGCACAAAATGACCCAATCTACAAAACTAACTGTAATTGAAATAAAGAAGGGTGATGGAAACAGAGGGCAAGCTCTGAACGCAGCATCGTCAGCCAAAACTACTCTGGAAGCAGACGCTGGTACAACCTTGTCCTCTGCCGTCCCGTGTGATTGACTGTGCCGGCAGCTGACAGCGCTGTCAGCAGCCAAGACGCTCCGTGGTGCGACAGGGTTTCATCACTAAACTACGAGCAGGACGCACACTGTTTTAATTCTTTGACTGTGAGGAAATCTGATATAAAAACTGAATAATGGAGTGGTAATGAAATGAAGCTAAAAGTTAGTGCAAAAAAAAACGATTTAATATCATCTAATGATCATTTCAAGATGCATAGATTCACAGTAATCAGCAAGTCAGTTACTCAAATGAGTCAAACAGACCAGGCAGCAGAGATAAAAGCGACCCAGCCTTCCGTTTAGCAGCCAAACACAGCTTCTGGTCTCCTGATGTTCCGACTGTCTGACTGCCGCTGACCTCTTTCTGCCCGTCAACGCCGCCACCCCCCCAAAACGCTCTGACCTCTCAGGTCACAGCTCGGTGACTGCTGCATCCATCAAGAAGCAGGTGAATGCAAACAAGCAGCACGGTGTCTCTTCCCCTCTCACATCAGCTTATGAGGCTCAAACAGCAACCGGCCAAAAGGTGTGACATTGACACTAGGTTATCTGGGGAAGTACCGGAACTTTTGAAAAATGGCAAACACCAACACATAAATATGGTGAATATCTTTTTGACTTGCAAAAATGTGCTTCTCTTGAGCAGGTATTAATCCAAGGTGATAGTCACGGCAGCTCCTTTAATCCTAAAAAACAAATGTGTTACTGGAGTATGAAGTGAAAATATAGGATAGTCTACATTATGTGGAAGGGTATAATAATTTGTTGGTTGATGACATTTCCGTCCTCCTCACCAAGGTGAAATGACACCACATGCAGGACTCTGGATGATTGCCATCATTGTTGCAGTTTAAATTACTTCTTTTTTTTTGTTGTTGTTGCATTTAGAGTGACAATGTCAATTTACAGAAGTTTTAAATACTTCAGCTTTAAACTGCCGACATATCCTCCTGATATTGTAAAAATATCCAACGTATCCTCATACAAAAGTTACATATCTTAAAAAAGTTTCCTACGAAATTCCGTTAAAAATAAGTATGATTAAAATGACTGGGTGTCCTATGTTGCGCCAGTGAAGATTCTCTCTGACCAATCAGTGGTCTCCTATATTTAAACTCCAAACCGAACTTATCAAATCGTCATTGTATCAATCCGCCAACCGCGCAGTTGCAGTTTTAAAACCCGGAGTTCTGCATTTTGGCCATCGACATTTTGGATTTTGGTCCCCATCTTGCTTTACTGCAACCAGTGAACAGAAGGCTACCATGTTTGGAATCAGGAGGAGTGGCGTAGAGACTCTGTATGGTTCTAGTAGCAGTAGCGACCTGTCAATCACAGTAGCCCCGCCCTAAAGCATACCCTACTTTATGGTCTGTTTGACTCTAAATGGAGCATCATTTACTAAATGCAAATTTCCCCGCTGCGGGACTAATAAAGGATTATCTTATCTTATCTTATCTTAAATGAACATCATGCTGTATTGAAGAATTTCTCCTAGACTTCTATTCAACCAGAGGGGTCGTTCCCTGATGGACAGTAGAGAGAATGAAAGTTTAAGACACTTCAGCCTTGGCTTCACTTCTAAGAACGGAGGTCGAAGCCTATTTAATCCAATAAGAAATGTGTGTAAAACTAATAAGCAAATCACTTCTTTTGTCAGGTGCCCAATATGTGGAAATTCCCTCCAGGCGTTCCTAAGATATCAGGTTCATAAGAATGGATCGGAACGATCACAATGCGAATATGACTGTTCTAATATTCAACACGCTGAACTGCACTGCTGGGTGGAAGTTCAGCTTTATAATGAGTGTTATTCAGACCTGCTTTAACCTGCTTGCTTTGTCAGGTACAGGTGGAGGTTTAAGAGCCTTACACACTTACAAAACTTACAAAGAATTGTGATGCACAGCATGCCCTTGTAGTTCCCAGCAGAGATGCTTAAGAGCTTTGTTCCAATTCAGAGACCGAACCCTATGACTTCCCCATTTTTAGGCTGCTTACGTCATAACAGGTTGTAAAAGAGTCACCCCACCGCTGCGCTGCCAACAAAAAACAAAAAAGCGTTTTCCAATTAACAAATGGAGAACAAGTGATTTGGCTCGGAAAGACATAATTAAACTGTAAACGGTCTCGGTGAGTCCCAGCACAAGCTCTGGAAATGAATAAAATCAGCTGGCAACATGCTGAGATCCATTATTCTGAGAGAGGTAGCCAGAGTTATGGGGCGGCAGAGGAGACGGAGGTTTTACCTACTGGAGCTTATAAATCTGAGAGCTACTGATGGACACAGAGACAGACCGCCAGGACGATGGACGAGGCCTCTTTTTCATCAAAACACAAACACAGGCCTACAAATGCACCGCATCAGTGCTCTGCCGGCGTTTAGCAGCTGAAGCATTTACTTTGGGTTCACCCAGGGGTGCCACGACACACACTGACTCACTCACTCACTCTCGCTTTCATCCCCGACTGCAGCATGAAAAAGCCAGAAACACAGGATGTTGTTTACTCCGCCGAGCCCGGCTACACCCACGTCGACAACCACTTTTGATTTACGTCACGCTCACGAGTGGGAAGGCCTACCTGGACCGCAGAGAGCCAGATGTGCAAAGAGAAAGCTCAACCAGTCATGGGACAGAACAAGGTGATATTCTAATGAAATGGCGGAAGAAATATGCCAATTATGGGTGTGTCGGGGCTTATAAAAAGAACATTTTACGTTATTCAAAACGGTTTACAGTCCCAGAAAGACCTTCAGTATCATCCAACACTTACTGTCTGAAGAGATTCCCTCTCTATCCTCCATGTGTATATAAATAAACGTATTAAATATCTATGATTGAGGGATTGCTTGCACACAGCTCTCAACATGGTGAGGGCTGAACTGGCGGCTTGCAGCTAACGGTGTTGACAGACCCGACCAAGCAAAGAGAAGCTCACATCAAAAAAAAGAAAGCGAAAGTTAAGTCCTTCTCTGCTCAGGTAAACATTACTCCACTATATCTCTTTTACATTGCAAATACTTGTTTGCTGTCATATTAATACTCTGATTTTCAAATTTAGCACCTTTAAAGTTTTTTCTGTGCAGCTATTTGGCATCTATGGAGGTCATTCCCACACAATGTAGCCTGTGAGAGATATGAACAGACGGGCGACATCGATTAGACATGTTGGCTGTTTATTTTAGACCTATTACAGGCCTCCACATGATAAAGAATAAGCTATTTCAATCACTATCCACACTCTCAGGTGTAGTCACCTAGACCTGCGTATCTCTTAAACACACACTCCTTTTCAATGTTACATTTTGTGAATGTAGTAGTCTACAGAGTACCACGTTCACATAACCCAGTGGGTTGTTCCCCTCGGCACCGCTAACACACTTTTAAACATTGCTTTTACCTCGCTACTCAACTGCTTTGGGGTCCAAAGGCAAAATAGTAGTGACCATGAGTTCATGCCTATATCTATTTCCTGGTTGCACCATCTTTAAAAGAGAAGGTGAAGCATAACGTATCGGTTGTTTGTTGAGTTTGGTCTTTGTTCTGGAGCTGCAGGATACATGGACATTTTGATTTATTAAGATTTAGCAAATACTGGACAAATTTATAAATATATTTTGGAGTCATCAGTTATCTGTCTCTATGAAAATATATAGTGAACCCCCCCACTGGTGGTTCAGTCCAGTCCAATTGGTTCCCAGTAAGGTATACAAAGGGTGTGGTTGTGTGGGTGTCGGCCGTTAACATTTCCAGCAAAAAGACTGTGTAATTCCTGGAAATAAACTTAAATTATAAGGCTGACGAAATTGGAATTATTAATATTAATGTGTGCCCTCCAGTCTGCTGGCCAGTTCGGCCATCATGGATTCTGGGTCCCAGAATTTGAAGTTGACCTATGCATGATGAATAATTACAAGAGAAAGAAATCTGTTGATGTAGTCATGTAAGTTAAGACCTGTTTGCAAAAAGAGTGGAGATCATATTTCTACATTTATACAGATGGATCAAAGGATCAACAGATTTGGAAAGTGGCATTTGGAGTTACGATTCCTGAATAAACACGGGACATATCATTTCAAACCAGATGTCAGTGTTCAAAGAAATAATGCTGCCAATATTATGTACGCTTTGGTGGTTAGAGAAGTCAACAGGCAATTCAGCCATATGCAGTGACTCAGCAGCAATAAAATCCAAGTCCAGACGTGATGCACTGACAGAGATTTATCAAACATTTAGCAGAATCTCAAAGCAGGATGTGAGGTGAATTTTTATTTGGGGAGACGCACATGGGAGTAGAGGGAAACCAGGAAGCAGATTACTCGTCACAGAATGCTGCTCTTGTGGATGAAATAGAAACTGCCCTACAAAACGGAAAGAAGTGGAAGTCTTACTTTATAATACAGGGAACATTTAAAAAAGGAAAAAACACTTTTATCCAGAAGTTGTCCGTGTTTTAATCTTACAACTTTAACCCTTTTACACAGCGTTTCTGGTTCATGAAAGCAAAAAAAACATTTTGTTCGTAAAGACAGTGATTGCCAAAACCAAGAGGCTTTGGCCCAAAAGTAAAATGGCCAAAAACCCCAAAACCAAGATGGCGACGACCCAAAATCCAAATGTCAACAGCCAAAAACCAAGATGGCAACAGCCAAAAAGCAAAGTTGCAACAGCCAAAAAGCTGACGACCAAAAAACACAATGTCAAAGGCAAAAAAACTAGATGGCAACGACCCAAAACCATAATGACAATGGCCAAAAACCAAGATGGTGACGAGCAAACCAAAATGGTGAAGGCGTAAATAACTTACTCTCTAACTTCTCCACTTCAATGCTACTACAAACCACAAAACGTGTGTGACTCTAAACGTATTGAGCCCCCGTAGCGGTTGAGTCCAGCTCAGACCATCCTTTGGTTCAGTGACAAGCTGCTTCAGATGTCATCAGTCGCTAAAACAACCAAAGACAACGGGCTTTTAGACGTCACCGAGTACAGAAACAAGCCTCTGAGCTACGGAATCAGTTGCATCATCGTTAATCTGAAGTATTGACCGACATGGCCCTGACTTGAGCAACATATCCACAATCTACAATTTATTTTCTGCAAGCATCCTGTTTATCTCCATTGCTGGTTGACTTTTCCGTCTTCTGCTTTGTGTTCGTTTAGTTTGACAGTTACAGACTCTGACAGCGCCGCTGTTTTGTCTCATGCCAATAAGGCTCTACTCAGTGGAGTAAAGCTGACAAACAAATTGAAGGAAAGCTCTGCGGATGGATTGACGGATAAAGGGACGGAGAGGTGGATAAATGGGAGTGCTGAGACGGGAGGGTCGGGAGAGAGATGACCCAGAAGAAACAGGCGTGAGTGAAGGCGTGAGATTGCATTTAGTAAACACAAACAGAAACACATGCGCACACACATCTGTCAGAACGACTCCCATCCTTCTTACAACGCTGCTTCCGTGGGCGTCAAAGGAAGGAGGAAAACCTGCTCCCTGTAAAGATTGGCTAGCTTTTAGATCCGATGATGTTACGTCGATATCAGGGTTCGGGCCAAAATAGTAAAGGAACAGAGAGGAGAGGGAATATTTTTGGCTGAGAGGTACAGTAGTACTTTCGAGAGATCCGTACCTAGAGACTTTACATAACTCACTCATCCCATAGTAGATTTGACACTCTGCTGTGTTCAATAATAGCCCGCGGAGAAAAAAAACTCAATGTCTATCGCAATCTTGTCTTCTGCAGAAGAAGAGTTGAAGGTGCTGAGAGGCGTTTTCTTGAGAGAGCTGCTCTGTTCTTTGTATAGAGTATTAAATTGACCTCAACTGTTGTTTCTTTCATTTTCAACATTCAATTTAGGCAGATAAAGCGAGTATGCAAGTGGGAAAAAAAAGCACATTTCACTCTAAATTTTCTGTCCAAAAAATGCTAACGAGCTATATTAACGAATTGGCATCAAATCAGTTTTCAGGGTTTTTCAAATATCTTTCCTGCAGTTATTTTGGTTTTAAGTTTTGGTTGCACAGCTGCCAGCATCTATTTTTTGAGCAGACTGAAGCTCTGCCTCTAAACCAACGTGTCCTCATTATACGGTTCCTATGATGTCTCGCAAAAAAAGTTCCTTTTCGTGCGTTCTGCTATGAATGACCAGCATGCGTAAAGCCCCGACAGTGCAGAACCTGTTCAGGGCGACAACACTACTTGGTTAGCTTTAGGAAAAGATCATGTTCTGAATTAAAATAAGTATGTTTGTTACATTTGTTGGTTAAGTAAGTAAATTATGTAACAAAAGTAAATTAAAGTTACTGTGGAAAACTTTTATCAGGTAATGAAACAGTCTCAATTGTAATCCTGATCCTCTATATGACCACCAGAAACTCCTTCAGCTCAGACTCCAGCGGGGCCTCCAGCTGAGACCAGTCCACCGTGGACAGACCCAGACCCAGCTGAGACCAGTCCACCGTGGACAGACCCAGACCCAGCTGAGACCAGTCCACCGTGGACAGACCCAGACCCAGCTGAGACCAGTCCACCGTGGGACAGACCCAGACCCAGCTGAGACCAGTCCACCGTGGACAGACCCAGACCCAGCTGAGACCAGTCCACCGTGGACAGACCCAGCAGAGATTATACCCCAATGAAAACATAGTTATGAATATTATATTACATTTATGCCAATAGATCCCCTGAAATGTCACACGCTGGCCCTTTAACTCTGTTGTACAGATCATATATCCTAAGAAAAACAAATATTTGTTTAATTCAATATGATCTCTTTTTTCATAATCATACACATTTATATTTTTGGTTTCTTAAAGCTCAGTTTTAGTTTTTTTGAGGGATGTTATGAGGTTAAAGCTACATTAATCACTATTTTTATAAAATAAATTAAGATTATTTTCTTGACTAAAGAAACTGTCTGTATGGATCCAGCCTAATTGTTTCTCCTGCTTCCCTTATATATATTTGAATTTTGCATTTAATCATAAAGCTGTTGTGTTCATGATGAACTTACGTGGACGTTTCAACAGTAGAGTCGGTTAATTTCCCCTGATCCACTGAACCGGAGCCAATAAGGAATAAAAAGGTCTCAGTCAATAACCCGCTCTCCCTTTTATCAACAGTGGGCGAAGGCAAACAGAGTTACTATTATTACATTGAGACAAAGACGCTCCGGGGCCTCTGAGGCTCCATGCTCTGTGTTTCACTTTGGTTTGAGCTCCGTCCGTCAGACTGACGACCTCACATGAATATGAATCTAAACTTCTCCGGTTTACCAAATTTTTATGTGTCCAAGTGATTACAGGGGGAAAAAAGTGAAACTACCAGAGAGAAATCCTTTTAGGGACTTGGGAATTACCCTAATTAATCCTAATCAAGCGCATTTGAAAGGCTCGTCCTGAGGTTCACTCCTAGGAAACTGGCCACAAATCGAATCTCATTCAAAAGTTGGCTTGTTAGCAACTTTTTTTTAGCATTAAAAGGAAAGGAGTCAGATTGTGGTATGTCAGACAACAGTTGTCCTTTGTTTTGTACAATTATAAGGATGCTTGATTGTCTTCTACCATTTAGAAAACACACTTATAGGCTGAGTCTAAATGTGAAAAAGAATATGAACAAGGATTTATTAATTCTTGATTTCTGCACCTTTGCGACCGAATATTCATTAGTGGTGAAGAAATGAGGCGAACAGAGAAGAGAGGATCAAATTCAGATTTTTTAAAGTGATTTGGCTCCAACACTGAAATGTTGCTGATTGGCCAAATGTGGCATTTGCGATGACTGATTGATTTTTATTTTTATTGAGAAATGAAGCAAAAAAAGAAGCAAAAAAAAATGTTTCAATTACATATGAATCATTTCAAAACCTTCCAATGCACCTGCGTTTTTTGCATTAGGGGCCTGAGGGGCTCGGCCACACTAGAGGGCGCTGTTGTACAGAAGAAGCTATCGGCTTTTCTCTATTTCAGACAACAGACTGTATATAAGAAGTGGACGTAGTCATCGTGACGTCACCCTGATGTTTTGCAGCCTTGAGTTTGACGATTTTGCCATCGCCATCATTTTATTTTTATTTTTTTTGCAGCCATAAGCTGATGTGACCATATTTGGAAAGTGGAGGATTGACGTTGAGACGCCGTATCACAGTAAGCCCCGCCCTAAAGCATCCCCTGCTTTATGGTCTGTTTGACTCTAAATGGAGCATCATTTACTAAATGAACATCATGCTGTATTGAAGAAGACTTGAAACTAGAGATTGAGACCATAAACTCATGTTTACAATGTTTACTGAGGGAATAAATCAAGAGAGAAGTAGAGTCATTTTCTCATAGACTTCTATACAACCAGAGGAGTCGCCCCCTGCTGGACAGGAGAGAGAATGCAAGGTTTAAGACATTTGCGCATTGGCTTGACCAGGCAGATCCGGAGGTGGCTCTACTGCACTGGTAACCCTGGATTGACAAACCCTTGCGTATGTATGCGTACGATGGCCAGGGCCCCTAGAAGCATCCCATTGCCTGATTTTAATGGTGCTACGGTGTACATGTCTTGCTAGCTAGAGGGACTGATACTGTTCTTACGTTAGATAACAACAGTAGTATCTCGTATGGATTATTAACTACAGTCCAATTTGCCCCTGGAGCAAAAACTGGAAATTAAACGTTTAGGACAACGTCGACCGGATGACTAAATCATATCTCAAGAATGAAAAGATTAAAAAAAGGATAATTTCAACCACAAGTTGTGGTGTAAAAGGAAAACTTGATATATATATATATATATATATATATATATATATATATAAAAACTGTCTGGACAGCAATTGGATCTAAAGACTTGAAACATCATTCAATAAGGCTGGTAAAACACCAGACTTTTGTCAGTCTGAAGAAAACGGGAATGTTCTTGGCAGAATTATGATGCTCAACCTTATTTCAAGGGCACTTCAGCCATAAAATGAGACACATTTTGGATTGAATGTACAATGTTCACAAGGATGACAAAATGCACATTTTGTTGCTGGTGAGGAGTCGGCTATGTGATGATGAGAGATCTTTAACATTGTCCTGTGGTGGTTTTATACCTTAGTATGGTCAGATATGTTGTCAGATCTCAATAGTGTGATTTTTAGATATTATTATTCCGCTTGAATTCTGTCATCTCTGCTGTTGGTGATGAATTGGTACAGTGTCTCCCCTCTGTCTTATGAGAGTATCAATGTGATGTGTTGGGATTGCATCATCAGCATCTTCTTGTAAGAACATTGTGTAGTCTCGCTCAAATTTTCATACCAAAAACCACCACTGTTCCAAAAAAAATACATATATTTTGATTTGAATGCATAAATATGAAATACAACTAGTTTAATGAGCAGTTTAAGTATCATTAAAATAGCTTTTTCTGTCTGTAAATATTATATTTCAGTTATTGTTGTTTTTCTACTGTTTTTATTGCTTATTTATAACACTTTATTTTTCATTTTTTATTTTTATCTTGTCTTTCTTTACTATGTCTCTTGTGTGCACTTTACTCTATGCTGCTGTAAGCCTGCACATGTCCTCATAAAGGATTATCTTATCTTATCTTATCTTATCTTATTATCTTATCTTATCTTATATTATCTTATCTTATCTTATCTTATCTTATATTATCTTATCTTATCTTATCTTATCTTATCTTATATTATCTTATCTTATATTATATTATATTATCTTATCTTATCTTATCTTATCTTATCTTATCTTATCTTATTGTGGCTTAATTAGAAGTTTCGTTTGCATCTAGACAAAAAAAAAAAAAAAAAAAAAAAAAATCAATTTTACATAAAAGCTAAATGGAAATGTTAATGGAGAAGAAAAAAAAAAAAAAAAAAAAAAAAAAAAAAAATCTATATTTATCCACATGTGCTCTCCGGTGTCTCTCGGCCTTACCTGCCTGTCAGGTGCTCTGCGGGCCGGCCGGTAGACCTGCGGTCCCCGGGGCTTCCAGACCGGCTGGACACCGGCCGGGAGGACTGGAGGGGCGGAGGAGGAGCAGGAGGAGGAGCAGCGACGTGTCCAGTACCGGAGGAGAGGAGAGCTCCATGTTCACATCCACAACATCCCGACAAGAGAGATGCGACGCCGGGCAACGAATGTCAGAGAGGAGACGGAGAGGAGGAGGAGGAGGAGAGGAGGAGGAGGAGAGGAGGAGGAGAGGAGCTGCTGAGGAACCGAGAGATGTTTGTTCAGAGCCGGTCTCTG